>NC_143583.1:91914522-92219863 GCF_048544385.1 Mastigoproctus giganteus | reverse complement strand
CTATAAATCATAAGTTGACTACCTTGGGAATCATCAATAACCCCTGCTGTACATGTGGAGAAATTGAAGATTGGGACCATCTTCTTTATAACTGCCCAATTTATGACGATCTTTGAGGAACACTGTACACCAGACACTAACACATACCTCAAGGACAGGAGCAGCACATGTTCATTACTGACGAACAACACTACAAATTACTAACGGAGTACGCATAGAACCTCTTTGCTAGGCGCAGGACTCTGTAACCAACTCAAGCTAGGGATACAAACCAGTGACGGACTTGCTCAAATCGGAAATAAAAAAATCTCTACTTGACCATTTTACCAGCATCGACTTGCTAACCCTGGAACATCCAGGGTAGGATTGCCTGCTAACTCACCCACATGGTTGGGTAGGCTCCAGTGGTCTTGACCATTCTACCACAAAATATAAGTCACACTCAGCATTCTCGCTGTGGCTTTTCTACCTTTCTGGAGTTATCCACTCCCCCCTTTTCTGCTGGTGGGGCATATGCTCCACTGTCAATTTAGGGGATGCTTTCACCCTTACTCTTACTTTCATCCCCCATCTTCTTCCGTACACCCTGTACTGCCGCACTCTACCTTATTTTTTATTTTTTTATTATTATTTTTACTTTTTTATTGTTTTTTATTTTATTTTTATTTTTTATTTTTAATTTAATTTATTTTTATTTTTATTTATTTCATTATATATTTATTTTTTAAATTGGTCTCCGTTCAGGAAGCTCAGGCGAACCTGACGAGACCTGCCAGAGAAATAATGGGCAATCTGGCTACCTCCTAGTGGTGTGTGTGTGCGGGAAACGTGGGGTCCCATCAGGGGTCCTGTGGCCAAATGCTAGGACACACACAACAGAACCCAACACAATACTACACATTCAACACACTACACTTTTTCTTGTATTTACAGTGTTCTGTATTTCTTCACAGTGTCATATGGCGCAGATGTGGGAAACCACAGGTGGCGCCCGACCCTAACACTATGCCCACGTCTGTTTTTAGAGAAAGAGAGAGAGAAAAAAAATCTTTATTGCAACTTAAGAAAAGAAAAAGAAAAGGTGGTTACATAGAACTTAATGTTGCAATCTACCCGTCACGGCACGCGGCCAGGGGTTAACAATGATACAAAGACTCCCCAGATTCACATGCGAATTTGTTGAGATCAGCATCAAGTTTGTAGACCTTGGAAAACATTTGAAAAGGGAGGAATCGATCTGTCAGGAACAGTCTCGAATTCCTGGCGGCCAGACTTGGAGTGGTCCGCAGGGCAGAGATCGGGATTCTCCAGCAGCATGTATCCCAAATGGATGGCTCGGAGATAAGTCCCGCAACCATTTTCACTGCGATGACCAACCTCCGGGAATCAATAAGCTCGGAGAGACGGGGAACCCCCATTGCATTTGCTAATGCTGTAGTTCTAGCTTGTAGCGGCAGATTGGATTTCCAATTGGCCCATTTGAGTAGCCAATATTCAAATGCAATGAGAGGATTTTTAGTCGTTTGGGTGGCTGAGGCCCAGACTTCCGATATATACAGTAATGGTGGGTAGATAATCGTTCTGAATGTATTTTCTGATTATTTTGGGATCTTTAATGTGCAACATATTTTGTTTTGCTGTCCAACGAAGACTCGAAGCCCGTGAGGCGAGTTTATCCCGCTGCGTATTGAAACGGAGTTTAGGGTCGAAAATTACACCTAAGTCAGAATGTGAAGTAAGAACAGGAATTTAGGCGTTTCCAAAAGTGGGAGCAATCACAGAAGGGTTGGTCTTCAGAGAGAGAACAGCATTATCTTGGTCTTCCCGGGATTGATCGTCAGGCCAAAGTGCTGTAGAAACGATGCGATTTCCAAAAGACTATTATTAATGTGGTTAGTGGTCGTGATGAGGTTGGGACTGGGCCCGATGACCTTAAGATTCTTATCCCAAGGATAAGAATCTTAAGGTCATCTGCGTAGGAGATGATTTTTTGGTTATTCCGCAGTGGGGCAATAATTGCTGTGAACAACAATCCAGAGAGGATATCCCCCCCCCCTATGGTACTCCAGCGGTAACTGCCCTCCAATAGCATCTTCCTCCAGGGTCAAGTCGCAGCAACCTCTTGCTAAGGAGAGCAGATAGAAGGCACAGCATGTCTCCATTGATGTTATAGTATGATTTTAAAAGCCACAAGAGAGAAGAGACATTCACAACATCAAACAGCCACAATATCTATGTAACTTATGGCAAGGTCGCAATTACTCTCGAACGCTAATAGTATGGCAATTGTGGTTGCGAGGAGGTTTGTAGTTGTTGATCGCTGTGAGAGAGCGTAGTGAATCTGGAGAGTCTTATCTGCGAGTATTTGTTTGGTGAGGACTGGTAGCAGAATTTTTTCCAATAACTTCAGAAGTGTTGAGGCTTTAGAGATTGTGCGGTAATGTTTACTTAGCGATGGGTTACGGATCTTGGGTATAGGCGTGACAGTGTAGCTGTTCCACTCAACCGGAAAAGAATGGGTCTTCAGGATGTCATTGTAGATAGACAACAGTGATTGAATAATAAAAGGGCTAAGGCACTTAACTATGAATTGGGGAACATTATCAGCTCCTGCAACAGCAGTGGGAGCCAATGAGCTGATAGCTTTTATAAGTTGAGGTGAAGTGAAATTATAGCTGTGAAGGATATCCAGATAAGACATGTGATCTGGCATATCAAGTTTTGGAGCCAGAACACTCGACTGTTGAAATCTGGTAATGTGGTCCATCCATTGGTCAGGATCAACAAGGATTTGGTTGCCGAGTTTTGCCAACAAGGTTGCCGAAAATCCCCTATCGTCACCTATGACGATAGGGGATTTTCCTCCCATCATTATCTACACTGTTAGCTTATGGTTTAAGGGAGCTGCCGAAAACAGTAAAAACTCAGCTGCAGTCCATTCAACGACTTTTTCTTCTTACAATTCTCATTCCTGCCCTACAAATTTTTGCTGTTGCGATGCCTTTGGACCTATTACTTATCTACAGAGGGTTCACCTATTTTATCCGTCGAAGGATCCCACTCACCCTTCATGATTTTAATGTAGATATCAATGCAGACCCTAACCTTGAAGAAATCCGCTGCTGGAACTACTTTTTGAGCCAATACCAACTCCGATTATCTCCTTCTGCGAAAGCTCTACAACTAAGAAATTTATACCTACAGTTTCCAATGCTTTAGATATATGTTTTCATAAATGATTCAGGTCTTGCCTTTATACTATGTTCCTTCGCACTTCTCAACCAATGCTGGAATACTTCGAAATTCTGTTCTTTCACCCATTTTTTCCCCTTATATATCAGTGAGGGTTTTCTGTTGTCCAGTTATCCTATCCACAGTTTTCGAGACACTGTATTGCACCCCCACTGCCAAACTGTGGCAAACTTGAAAACAATCGCTGACAATCCAAGGTACTGGAATATTTTCCAGTTGTTCATTAAATAGTAATCTGAAGATAGTTTTCAAATAGGAGAAGGGGAATTTAGTTAAAGTCAATCCTGTCTCTGTCCAAAAACCCCAATTCTGCAGTATTTCCTGTAAAAGAAAGCTGTGCACCTATTCTTACTTTTCAACGCCCAACTTGATTGACTCGAAGACCTCTCTTGGCTTAAGCCTATTATAAATATTGCTTCCTCTGCATCTATAAAAAAAAAAAAAAAATCCCTTGCTCGTGCCTACCAGCATTATTTCTCTTCTGAGAAGCTCTTACCTCACTCCCTTTTTCAGGGAAATTCATTTTCCTACTTTTAAATTTTAATTTAATTTAATTTTAATAAATTCTCCCTTATTAAATTACAGTTCCAAGTCTGGTTATTAATTTTAATATTTACAAAAAAAATTTCTTCCATTATAATGCATAAGAAAGATAAATTAGCCAACATTGACGTAAATTACTAACTTAACAGTACATAATAAAACATTAAAAACGACGAAAAAAGAAGTGAAAACGATTATAAAAATAACAATAAAATCACAGTAATAATATTTATAATATAATTTCTTTAACTAAAAGAAGATATAATTTTTATATTTTTACTTAAAAAAATTAAATATCTAGTCTTAATAATATTAAACTTAATATTTAAAAACAGACGAAATTTTAGTGCAAATAAAAATAATAAAAACCAGAAAGCTAAACGGTTCCCAGAAAGAAGTCACAACTTTTTTTTTTTTATTAAAATTGTTGAGATTATCAAAACAATTCTATATTCAGATCATTCGACAGCCTTGTGATCTGATTGAAGGATTAGTATTAAAAATAATTATTCCTAGACCTGTTTCTTAACGAATGATTATTCGGAATGATCTAGGAAGACAATTACTGTATATTTAATAGTGAGGGGCTGGAAACTGATACTACTCTGTTTAAATACTGTGCTCTGACAAATCCAGCCTTGTAAAATCTCAGCCTATTCGCTTTAGCAGAAGCTGTTTACTTGCCTGCTTACGTAGTTCGTTTATTTGGAATATGTAACTACCAGAGCTAAGAAATTTGTCTTCCAGGACCTGACGGATTTTTCCTGAGAATGCAAGCTGATTGTCTTTTCTACAGACATTTCCATGGGCGCTGTTCTTTTGAAATCGGTTTTAAATTTCATATAAACTAGTCTAAACGTCTGGTATTACAGAGCTAGTATCCACTTATAATTCACCTACAAACTCAACATTCTAACTTTTATTTGTCATTTCTTCTTTCTGTATCTCTTCTCTAAAAGAACCTCTGTATATATATATTTCTTGAAAATCATAACCTGCAGAAATTCAAAGCCAACATCAACAAATTTCTTCTTGTTTCTCAATTCATTCGCCGACTTCCATTAAAAAATTTGCAATTACTAACAATGAATGATAGCCATGTCAGATTTTCCATCTGTTTAAGTCTGAAAGAATGCTGGAGGGGGGGCACTCTTCCAATCCGATTACTAGATAGCGATGTGAATTTCTCCAGTTTGAAGTGCAGAGGTGAATTCACCTCTACACTTCAAATTCTAGGATTATCGCGTATGAAGATGGTATAAATGACTTGACATTTTGGAGGACTAGTACGAAATGAAAGATTAGTACCTGCCTGCACGGGATTAACTAGTAAATGTTCTTCCATAAGTAGAATGGCTGTCGTATCTTGAAGCTACGAACGTCATTTAAAATGATAATAAGTCAGTTTTCATTGAACAGTTTCTAACCACCTTAAAAAGTTTGGATGGCGAACTTTGCTTTACTGTAATTTCTATTAGGTAAGCAATTTTTAAATTCGATTAATAAATTTCAATACTAAATTACATTTAGTATTGAAATAATACAATTTTGTTTTACTTCTTTTCAGGGTGGTAATTATGTCGTGAATCTCCTTGACGCCTATGGTACAGCCATGTCATTATTATTTATTGTCTTTGTAGAAGCAGCTGCTGTTTGCTGGTTTTATGGTACGTACATTTATTTACGTTATCTGAAATTAAAATAGCAAAATATATTCTTAGAATATTAGCAATGTTTATATAAAGATTTAAGTACGAGATATTTGCTTTTAACATTAGATTAAAAGAAATTACAAAATAAAAATAAACATTACTGTAATTCTAATTTCGTAGCAAAGTCAAAAAATAATAATAATAAAATAAATAAATAACCGAATCCGGAATTCAGTGAGAACCAAAGACCAAAAATAGTCTAACTTCAACATTTCGCTGTTGTAATGATATTCCATATCTAGAATAATTTTGTAAGTATCCATTCTCATTTGGACATAACTAATTAAAGAAAAAACCTTATGCCACGTATCTTTTTAATAAATTTATTATACTACACCAATACTTTCATTGAATGTTTCGATAAATATGCTCTTCATCTGATAATTATAATCTTGTTAATAATTAATAGATTTATAATTATCAAGAGTAATTTTATAAGCTAAGCAATTTTATTTTAAAGCTAGGCAACATCTCTCTCTCCCAACAAAGAGTCTACAAGAATATGCATAAAACCACCCTCTGTAGGCAAAACTGAACTACTTGAAAAAAAAATATTATATTATATTATGTTATATTATATGCACCATCATATTATCAGGCAGTAAGCCTAGTAGCCTGTTACGGTCTCCAGCCATCTCTTGGTTTGTCCTTCTTGGCATTCTTCTTTCTCTAGGGATGAATCGAATAATCCGACGACGTATCCCTTGTTTTATCCATTCTTTTCACATGTTGTAGCTACAGTGGCGGACAAAAAACTGCATCACTTGTGAATTTTGTAAATAATGTGTTTTGCGCTGCATTGTGGGTTGCAGAAATGCATTTGTTAGGTGGGATATATATCTCTGTGAATGAAATCCAATAAAAAGACTCCACCTGATTGCCATAAATATCTTCCCAAAGGGTAAAATGTGTAATTAATGGAAATATGAGAAATCATGCAAATGGCAATCATGACAACCAAACATACATTTTATTGCATTTGCGTGCAATAAACTGAAATGACAAGTTAACGTAATGGTATTATGTACTGTAAATCAGCAAAATAAGTCCTCAATATTTTGTTGTTCCTCCTCGAGCTGCAATTAAAGACTTGCAACGATCTGGCATAGAGTTAATCAGCTTCTGGATATACGGTTGCCCAATTTCGTTATAATACACCCTTACAATGCTCTCTCCTGCGGCTGAATCTTACTTGTTGGCTTCTTCTGAGCAATTTTAGACGACATTATATACCAGCAGTTTTAAATAGGGTTCAAATCTGCACTGTTGCCGGGCCAGTCCAACACTGTAATGCCAGCATTTCTGAGGTATGACTGCACCTTAAGGGAGAAAAACGAGGGAAAACATTGGTGTAAGTCTGTTTTAAGCCTTGTGAGAGAAGAAGAGAAACTTATCATTAAATCTAAATAGCATAAAACTTACCAATTTTGTTGTGTGGCAAGGTACTAAGCCGTGTTGAAAAATGCAGTTTTGGAGGTCTGTGTAGTGATCCCTAATAACGGGTTTCGGGCACTGTTCCTAGATAGCAGTGTAGGTTTCTGCATTCACCGTTCAGTTAATAAACTTAATTCGCCCCACCACTTTGCTTGTTATGCATCCCCAGACCATTTGACCGGCGGGGAACTTTACAGTCAGTGCTAAGAAGTCAAGATGGTATGCCTCCGATTTTTGTCTTCTGACGTATCGCTTCCCAACCGAGCCATGCAGGTTGAATATAAAAATGAGAAACAAACTGAACTCCATTCAAAGAGGAATGGTCCTGGCCACTCACCGTATATGCAGGACTGTCTCCACGGCAGCTATTCAGGTAATTGCGGGAACTCTCCCGCTTGATTTGTTTACAATCTTCCGTGGGCTCTGCTTCAGAATCAGAAAGAAAATACCAACCAGTATTCTGGATATTTAGCTTAATCTCACTGCAGATGATAAGCGTGAAAAAACAAGATGTTATAATGAACTGGTCAACATCTGGACAACCAGGTGGAATACACCGCCACAAGGCACAGTAACCAAAAGATTCCTCCCCGAGGTAAAGTTTGCAATGACGACAACTGCAAGAACCTGGTTCTCTCTCAGCCTTGAGATATCCTTCTTGGTGACCGGCCACGGCTCCCTGAATGAAAAGCTATACCAAGTGGGGCTTCTCGCTACCGACCTATGCTTTTGTGGAGCCAAGGAAAACTGGTACCATCTTTTTGATTGTGCTTGTACGAGGATTTCAGAGATCAACTTCGGAGAGACATTCCGAACTTCTCCCCAAACCATGTGGATCAATCCAGACTCCAGACAATCTTTCTTCCCTGCAGGCCTTTGCATCTGGTATTTTTACCCGGCGAAAGACCTTGTATGTCAATGCCAACCAAAACCAAACAAACAATTCTACAGCCTAGATTTCACACTTGTGATGGGGAAGGCTAAGTTAAATTTTTTTTATTTTCTACTTTTTAAAATTTATTTTAAATTTAATTTTTATTATTATTATTTTTATTTTTTATTTTTTTTATTATTATTTTTTAATTATTATTTATTTATTTTAGTTCGCCATACGTATCAATTTTTATTTTATTTTATTTATTTTTATTTTTCATATATAGATATATTACTTTAATTTTACCAGCACCACTAGCTTTATTTTTATTTAGTTATTTTTATTTTTTATTTTTTTAAATTTTAATTATTATTTTTTTTTTCTCTCCCCTCTTCCCTCTGAAATGGGCCCCAGAGGTTCCTGGCCCATCTGCTGACAACACCAGGTAGGTCAGAGTCTCTTTCGAGACGGTACATGTTTTACTGGGACTGGCCCACCTTCCCGTGGTGTGGACGAGTACCCAGAATCATCTGTCCATCACCAGAAGCATCAGTCACCTGATGCTTCAGGTGACTGATGCTTCTGGGTAGCCAAGCGGCCCGACAACAACAGAACACACACAAATACACACAAACCTACGCCACACACTCATATCTGGCCCATTTGTAGTGATACTGTTCTTCACAGAGATACGAGGCGGAGTTGAACAAACGTTCTCGGTGCCGCCCTTACATATACACATGTCCACATGTAGGTTGAATTTCGATTCGTCAGAAAAGATGACGGTGTCTCATTGCTCTTTTGTCCACGAAACATGCGTTTTAGCCCAAGCAAGTCGCTTCTTCCTCATTTATTGGGTCAACAAAGGCTTCTTCTTGGGCCGATACATGCAGACCACGTTCCGAAAAGTCGTCTTTGGATAGTTCGTGCACTTGTTTCAACACCAGAGGCCATCTCAAAGTCCAGTTTTAGATGAGGAACTCTAGCATGGCGATTACGAAGGCATAGCCTGATCCAGGTCTTCTCTTCACATCACTGTCATCACATCACTGGTTTCACGCGTTAATTTCGGCATCCGGGATACTGTTGAGTGGTGGCAGCCTATTTTATCAGCGATAGCACGCATAGAAAGCCCTTCCTGGGACAGAGCAACAGCTACTCTTTTTTTTTCTTGGTGTCAACTGAACATATGGAGCCATGCTTACACCTCCGCAAAACAGGATACTAATGAGCATGTATATCCTTCCAACGCTGTATTTATAGAAACGTCTGATGCAATACCTTGCAATTACTGTCTGCGGCAATAAAAGCGTCGTCTGACGCAATACCTTTGCTTTGCGACAAACAAAATGACCGTAATCAAACAATATCTTATAATAAATAAATAAATTTACTGTTTATACTCCGGGACGACCAAACGGTCAGAGGAGTTCGCATTATAGATGAATACAAGAAACAGCACCGTATTCAGTAGTCACGGGCTTGAACCCCGGTCACTCAAGGCACGTGTACTCAGGCACCCGCGCGCGCCTGACCACGAGGCTACGGCGGCCTATGCGTTTCACTACAAATGTTACTTTTTTTTTAAGGTGATGCAGTTTTTTTTGTCCGCCACTGTATTTCTGTCTGTATGTTGGATGTATTTGGTTATTGGTGTCATTTCTAGTCTGCCTAGTATGTCCTTATATTTTTATGTGGTCTGACAACGTAAATCTTTCAGTTTTTCTCATAAATTTTGTTTCAGCTGAAGTGGTTCGGCGTTCATCTTGTTTTTTGATGTCCATGCTTCACTTCTGCATGAGTATTGATCCGACTGCTAGTGTCTTGTATGTTTTTTTTTTTTTATTTTGGTATATCTCTGTACTTTTGTTGGATTAAAAACTTTAATTTATTATTCTAAGTACAGTACTCTGTTATAGTGTTAAATTTTGATACTAATAGCGTTTCTTTTTCGTAAGTCAGGTTGTAGCCAAGAATTCAAAGCAATTTACTTGTTCGAGATTGTATTGCCAGTACAAATTTTACTTCGACGGGTTCCTTTCCTTGAAAAAGCCATGATTTTTGTTTTTTGCAGTTGATAATTCCATGTTAATTTTTTTTTAATTTAATTGGTTTTTTTGCAATAAGATTTAGATGGTATATTGAGTATTTTAACTCGACTTCGAGGCCATATTGTAATGCAATACTTCCGGGATTTTAGTCTCCAATATCTCACAATAGCATTATATTATCATGATTTTTGGACCACTGGTGGTCTAAGTGGCTGAGAATCCTGCTGTGAGTTTTATTCTTTCGGGTATTAGTACTGGTATTAATCAGGCTAAATGATGCTAGGAAGCGAATTATTTCGCATCCGAACAAAATAATAATAATAATAAATAAGTATTATTCAGTGTAATTTGTTTATGATATATCACTCTTAAAAATATAATCGGTTTCCTTTTAAAATTAATTTTTAACGCTTCTGGATCATGTTTTCAGTTGTTTTGTTTATTATCATTATATTTTTATTTATTAATGCTTTGTGCCACACTAAATGAGAATTTTTTATTTCAGGTGCCCACCGATTTTCAGAACAAGTAAAAGAAATGCTTGGATTTCGACCTGGAATATTCTGGAGAGTTTGCTGGACTTGTATCAGCCCTGTTTTTATATTTGTGAGTCATTTGAAAGCATTTATTTTAAAAAATAGTAATAAATAGTAAAAAATAGTAATAGTTTGAGTAAATCAAACAGAAGTGGGCCAAAGGTGCAGCAGAAAAATTATAGCATTTATTTACAAATAATCCGCAGAGGCATTAAATTTACTACAGTGTCGCCATCACGTTTATGAAAAACTTGGTGTCTGCGGTACCTGATAAAGTTTTCATCATCCGAGTGAACGGTTCAGAGTGTTTTCCAAAAACTTCCAGAAATATTTGGAAGTCAAATACGAAAAATCTGTGCTACTACTGGTAGTACCAACACATCTTATTTTGAGATTTTCAATTACATTAGTGCTATATAAGGCTTGGCGTTGTCATGTAGACGAAGAATTCCGCCACTACGCACACCACTCAATAAACCATTGTATTTTATTTATTTATTTATTTATTTATTTATTATTATTATTTTTATTTTATTTTTTTCGTGTTTCTCGAATTCCATAATAAGTGGACCTTTATAGCCATTGGTTGATTGAGTCTTTTCGGAAGATTTTGACTCGTCGACTACTTCCGTCATAGGTTTTGATTCGTAATGACATGGTGTTTGCCATATTTGGCGATTCGTCACAAAAATAAATGTTGTCTTCAACGACTTAATGAAGCGAATGTGTCAATGCCAAATCTTGACCTTTCTGTTTCTGTTCTTGAGTTGACGTTTGGATTCCACTGGGCACAGTGAAGGATACTGTACATTGATCCATGGATAAGTCCGTGGTATACGCGGGTGCCCTTTACCAGAGCTTTGAAAATGTCTCAGGTGAATTGACAGGATGCGCCAACTTGGGAATTAAGCTTCAGTAGTACATAATTCGTCGGTTGTTGTTGGGTGCCTATGCACAAAATTCTAAATAAATCTATAACGGATGAGAAGTTTTGGCTCGCTCTCATTTGTCTCATCCTTGTATTATTGAGCTTCATTTCACTTATTTAATACATAACTGACTGTTTAAGTCCGATTATAATGTGCCACTTGATATAATACAATATGAACAGTATCAGTATTAAAATACCTTCGCTGAGATTTACAATAAAAATTATATGTAATACTCGACTATAATATAGATTCCCCACTGTGGCAAGTTAGCAGTAACCGACGCTCTCTCTCCAAGTGGAGACGCTCTCGCCTGAACTGCTGACGACCTTAACCAATTATACTACCCCAGATATGCCACACATTCTACATCATCAAAATATATATATATATATATATAAAATATGCGTTACTGCAGAACGAATGCGTTACTCATGCGCATCACACTCCATATAACTGATTGTCAATGTATTGCATCATCAACATAGACCCTACATGAACATGCCCACTCAGGTAGTTCAAATCGTGCATCGTTCAAGCAACTTCCATACCCAAACACGTCCATGAACTGGAAGAGTGTTTAGCGTGATTGGTCGCTCCGCAGAACTGATTTCCATTGATGGTTCGGAGTACTTTGCACCATACTAATCGATGATATAAATTTGTTTTTGTTATGAAAGGCTTGTGGACTTTGATAACTCCTTTAGGTATTTATACGACACATATAAACATCTACAGGCTTCCTATGGCCACTCGCATTTCCCTACTCATATTTTGAGTTCGGATGAGATAACCAGACATCTCAAGGCGTGTCGGCTCGTCACTCATTATTTTATACCTACTTGGTCGCTTCTTGGACTCAGTATAACTCCCGGATCTCCATTTATTCAATACGTTGTCACTGTTGACTTGGGAATGTTTAACTCCTGAGCATGCACAAACTTTTTATCCCACATCACATCAACTGTCATCCCTTTCTAAAAGTTGGCTCTTTCCGTGTGTTTATTGTTCGGCGTACACGTTTGAAATGAATTCCGAGTTAACCGCCGATCACCTTTATAATGCCAAATTATTTGTATATTTTGTGTCGCAGAATTTTCGCTAATCAGAAGGGCATCCCTTGACTTTTGGGAGGATTGTACGCTGTCCTCCCAAAAGTCAAGGGATGCCCTTCTGATTACAGAGAGAGTCAAAGAGAGTCAATAAAGATTACACTCTCTATAAATAAGTATTTAAAGTAGGAATAATTGTATTTTTTTACAACTAGAAAAATAATGATGGTGAATTTAAACGAATGCAATAGCGCCACTTATTTTTTACTTACAGTGCATTTTTGTGTGCGCTATGGTGCAGTACAAAGATCTTCAGTGGGAAGGCTATACTTATCCAAGATGGGCAATTTCTGTCGGCTGGCTCTTAACGGCCTCTTCACTTTGCTGTATTCCTGGATTTATGGTTTACTATATTATAGTTACTCCGGGATCTTTCCAGGAGGTAAGTTAATAAATAAAAATTGTTAAATACACAAAATGTGCTTTTAATCTCAGCTTGTAAATCGGAAGTTAATGCAATAACCTTGTGATTAGTATCTTGCTAAGGTTTACAATAGGTAGGTAAAAATTAAAATCTTTTCTCTAGTTGCATGATATCAAGAGTTAAAATCATGAAATGCAAGTCATTCCTACTCTGACCAGCTAAAGGACGAGTTTACGTGTGCCCACTTTTAAGATTCATGAAACCATAACGACGACGATTTGTTACTGATGAAATGTTGTAAAAACGGCTTTTAAAAAACTGGTATACAGCATCTGATTCGATGTTGACAAAGGCGCATTGCAGTTGATAGGAACCATGTGGAGAAAAGCCCGATTTTTGTTTGTCACATGTATGCATCTTCATTATAGAAAACTTCGTAATTGGAATAATAATTCTTGAGATAAAAAAGATATTATTACTTTTTTTTTATTGATCCCCCTGTTATTCTGGAATACTAAACACATTAACTCGATGATGTGCAACAGTTCAAGCTGTTTCTGCTCTTCGCTCTGTCAGCATCTTTAGTTCTTGTTTATTCAATTCTTTTAAATTATCTCACTGTTGGCCTTTTATTGTGAAATACTTAACTGCTACAATTCTCAAATGAATTTTCTGATACAGCAATGTTTACTATTTTTTCACAGCGTCTATATCGAGGGCTGCATCCTTCCAAAACAGAGGTGGAACAGTGCGACCGAGAACGGCTGGCAATGAACGCTCAGTTATGAGGACGAGGAGAGAACATGCGATGTGAATAAGTTTGCGTAATGACGAGCAAGAATGCTCAGGAGCTCTACAGCAAAGAACTTCGCTATTAATATCACCAACAGCAAATGTGTGTCCTGTAATAATGCTAAGTAGTGCTGGCACGTGGTGCAACAACGAACAGAACGACATTCTTCTGAGGAACCATCCCAAAGAGAACATCAACTTGGCTTGGAAGCATGACTAGGACCATCGTTTCCAAGCATTTAGCACCAGTTTTCAAAATGAGATTTGAACGATTCTTAGAAAGAAACGTCACTCAAAGAAGAAGCTTTTCAGAGTTTCTCAACGTTTTCCTGACCTTGAACTCTGTAGTCTTCTTTCCGGATCAGTTCAACTGCTCGATTCTCAATAAGAAGCCCATAAAAGGAATAAAAAGATTAAGACCATTTAAATTTATACCTTAAGGGTTTCATTAAATAACGACTCATATGAGAAATTCGCTGTTAAAAGAAATGAAAGAATCTTATAAATGAAAATTATACTGGAACTAAGCTGAGGGAAATTTATCATTAAATTTTTATGCTTACAGGTAAATTTATCATTAAATATTATGTTTACAGGTCGAAAAACGAGGGTGCACGCATAAATCAATATACATTTACGTATGAAATTACCGTAACGGACATAAATATTTATTGTAGTTGTTGATTGTTTGGGAGTTTTCTTGGTTCAGCGACTATTTCAGTCATAGTGCGTCCGTTCATATGTGTATAATCACGAGCTAACTTATATGTTTTGTGGGCTGAAAAACTCGACATAACTCACAGGAAAACTCTACTCCCTGGGCTAACTACAGTCACGATTAAAAAGGCCTTTTAAAAATTCCTCCAATCTCTAACGGGATTCGAACCCAGATTTCTCAAAACGAGTGGTAAGTGGCAACTTGGCTGTATTGACAAGGAGAGATATATTGGTTGTGAGGCAAGCTTTTTTTTTTTTTTTTAGTTTTGTCCCGCATTGCTTAATAGTCATTTTAGCCATAATTTATAATTGTAGTATTTGAGAGAGAGAGAGAGAGAGAGAGAGAGAGAGAGGGGGGGGATATTTTAATACCCTACACACCCTTCCTATAAGCAGCCGTGTTACATTTGAAATGAACTCGCCTTATTTTAACCAGATATCATTAATTACAGATAGATATACGTAAGATAAAGAGAAAACAATTCCAAAATTTAGTAACCGAATTGTCGCCCTCACGACAAGTACAGTGGACAGCGTCGCTGCACCTCACTCATTATGCCTAAGGCTTCGTTGAATTCTGATCGCCAACCACATTCAAGAAACAATTCCGTCTCACGGGAGGAACTTTTATGGTCTTTTTTCGCACTGTGGCTTAGTTAAAAGGGAGAAGTTTCAAAGGTTTGATCCATCAAAATATACAAACCGACCACACAAATGCGCAATTTAGACACAGTATACTGTCGTCTTATGGCTTTAGTTGTTTCGGCACAAATTCTAAATAACCAATCAAATTGTTTAGATATTTCGGCCATAATAAATATTCTGTTTAGGAAGAAGCTTCAAATCGGTGCAACTGCACTTGAAGCCAAAGCAGTAAAAATAGCTTTCTTTACCCTTATCAGTGGTCAAATTTTTAATAATATTGCCTCAGCAGTATTTAAGTAACGTTAGAGGTTTGATAGAAACTGTCTCAGAAGCAGGCTTTTTTTATAATAATTCTTTTATGTTTCTGATGTTTCATTAATCTCTCCCCCTCGTTTATAAAGCGATTTGTATGTTATTTTAAAAAAAAGACTTAGAAACACAGCCAACCTGGTTTTAGTCCTGTGTGAATACCCTAATGAAAGAGCAGTTTGATCTGAACTTACAGCCAATTTTGGAATTCTTAATAATCATTTTTAGATAATAAGTTAGGAGTGGGAAAATTGGTAATACGTTCATTAATTGAAAATGTAGCATAAAGAACATTTTTTTTAAACCGTTCCTATATTCATCTATCAAAATAAATATACAGATTGTATATTGTTCATGTTAAATCGTTTACAGTTGTGCATTATTAGACCGTTCTATTTTGTTGAAATATGATTTAATTTGGGATGTTGGGAAGAAAATTAATTCTTCCCTTCCGATTATCATCAGATTAATTCTACCCTTTTTCGACTACAATAATCATCTTGAAAGAGGAAAAGAAAATAAAGCTGACATATTTAATTTTAAAATACACCTGTGTAGAAAACATATCTAGTGGGATGTTTGAGAAAGGATGACGATAAAGAAGTGTTTTAATGCGTATGCAAATTTAGAAGTTTTGCTTCTTTTAGCGAATTTTTCAGAAAGACAGCTCCTAGCATTACGCTTATTACAAACCGAAGTTTCTATTTTATCTTTAAAATGAACAACTTTTTAATCAAATTAGTCATTCTATCTACAAAACACGGCTATTTAAAGTGTTTATACACAGTGGCGCAACTATAAATCCTTGGTCCCCGCTGCCAGATTGCTGAGCATCCCACGTGATCTTCCACTACCATGCCAAATCAGCCGTAGGGCTCTGCTCCTCAGACACCCGCTGTTGCTGACCTGGCGGTATGGTAGTTTCGCTATTGTCTATATGTCATTGTCATTCTGTCTCATCCTGTATATATTGCTAATAAGTTAAAAACAGTGGAAATAAAGGGAAAATAAAAATAGATTGAATATGTCAAATGCACCAAAGCGTGCAAAGCAGCAGCAAAGGATGCAGATGTATATATATATCCATATTATAATAAATATAAAGTTGTAGGTATGAGTTACACAAAAAGCCAAAAAGGAATAATAGCCGAAACATAAAAAAATAAATTAATTAAATTGACCTGTAAAATAAAATAACGGTAGCTGGCATCAGATAATGGTGGATAAACTTAGCCATAGTTCAAAAAAAGGGGAAATAGAACAAAAATACAATTAAATCCGATGTCAACGAAAATAAAAGTTGATACATGATCAGGTTTTTCATCAGGGGACTACACCTAACCATATATCAAAGGACTGCGTTTCCATACTTGTCCAAAACTGTGTAAGAATAGAAATTTGAAAATAAAGTAAAAATAATTGAAAAAGAAAAGCAAAATAACTCCTACAAAGTATGGACAAGGTAGTCCCTACGCAGTGTTTAAATGAAAGTTACGGTAAAATTTAATACCAAAGTTATCGTAAATTTAATATAAAAGAATTAAAGTAAATAAATGCCGATAAGTCAAAAACTTAAAATCTATACCTGAAATATAAAACCAAATAGGTAGGAAATGACAGTACGAAAACACAAATACGTGTAGTCAGTCCGATAGCTGCAACCAAAGCGTTAACAAACAGGGACCGTACGTAATTTATAGCAATAAAACCAACGTGAGAGAGAAATAAGTAGTGATCTCTATAATGCATTTTACCCTAAATTATGGACAGAAAGAAATATGAAGAAATGCGGCGGGAAGTATAACGAACATTACTATCTAAAGCAATAAAAAAATTAAGCAGAAGTGGTTGTATTTTAAGACTAGCTTCGCGCAAAGCAGCAGAAGGCTAAGACTTAAATTGAGGATAGATAAACATATATTAAGGAGTTATTTTGCTTTTCTTTTTCGATTATTTTTACTTTATTTTTAAATTTTTATCCTTACACAGTTTTGGACAAGTATGGAAACGCAGTCATTTGATATATGGTTAGGTGTAGTCCCCTGATGAAAAACCTGATCATGTATCAACTTTTATTTTCGTTGACATCGAATTTAATTGTATTTTTGTTCTATTTCCCTTTTTTGTACTATGGCTAAATTTATCCACCATTATCTGATGCCAGCTACCGTTATTTTATTTACAGATCAATTTAATTAATTAATTTACAGCCAGGCGGCGCATAACCCGAGTTCGATTAACGCGTTTTTCAGTTAACGCTATTTGAAAAACTTATACCACTTTTCACTTTACACGATCTTTTTTTTTATGCGATAGTTGAAAAAGATTTGAATCGCGCGTTAAGCTTACCGCGAGTCGGACGGGCAATAAACAAACATTTGCCTGCTCCCCGCCTCGGTGTGTTCCATCAATCAATCATGGATTGAAGAAGACGTGTTACTTGTTTGTGTCTTGCTAATAAAGTCAATGCACGCTTGCATTTAAAAATTCGAATTTTTAAATGAGCCAGATGAAAATGTTGCCGCGAAGGAGATAACTGTAAAAGAACTAGATGACATCTTTCGTATTGCAGAGAACCTCAAACAAAAAGTTTGAGGTTATCTGCGATATTTATTTCGCCAGAGCCCAGAGAAGATTGTTGTCTGCTATCGGAAATTGATTGATGAAAAGAGAAAGTGAACACTGTTCAAATATTTCCGCAACAGTAATTTCTTCATTGTGTATTTTATGTCAGAGGTTCCCAAACTTTCTCGGTTCACGGCGCCCTTAGTGTCTCAGTAATTTTTTCAAGGCGCACCCAGACCAAAAGAAATATCTAGCAGTTCCGTTTAGTAGTTAGGTCCAAACAATTCAATAAGAAATGTTGAAACTGTGAACTACCTCGAGCTAGTAGTTCGCGCGGTGTCCGACAGTCGAGTATCGCTGTGTTTCCCTCGAAAATTTAAAATATTCCACGGCGCAGTTTGGGAACCGCTGTTTTATGCAATAAACATTTAATTACATAATTATTTTCATTATCTTTTACATTGTATACAATTAAAAAGTTATTTAAAAGGTATTTTTAAAATTCTTTATGAAGGTCAGAAGGTCAAGGACCAATTATAATTTTTCCTATTGATTATTATATTCGATTAACGTGATTCCGTTTTGCGCGATGCCCTCGCGGGAGAAATTAATCGCGTTAATCGAGGCCAGCCTGTATTTATTTTACAGGTCAGTTCCTTTAAAATATATTTTATGTTTCGGCTATTATTCCTTTTTGGCTTTAGGCTTTCCGTGTAACTCATACATCTTTATATTTATTATAATATGCATATATATATATATATATTTTTTTTTTATCGAGTGATTACTGAATTATGACCACCTACCTAATAACGTGTTGGGCCACCGTTCGCATGGATAACAGCCGCTATTCGCCTAGGCATTGACTCCACTAGGTGTCTGAAGACGTCCGTAGGGATCTGCAGCCATGCTGCCTGAAAGGTTTTTCACAGTGTCGGAATAGATAACGGTTGCGTGTCCATACGCCCAACTTCCGTTCCAAAACATCCCATAGGTGTTTGTTCAATTGGACTGAGGTCAGGAGAATTTGGAGGCTAACCAAGACGAATGATATCTTCACTGTGTTCCTCAAACCACTCGTGCACAGTGCGGGCCCGATGACACAGCACATTTATTGTCGTCTTGGAAGATCCCGTTTCTGTTCGAGAAAAAGATCAACATGGCAGGATGTACATGGTCTCTTGAGCTCTGCCGGTAGATCCACCAGCGAAACGTTGGTCCATACGCACCAGGGGTCCTAGTTCTTGACAACAAAAAATGTCCATATTAAGCAACCACCGCCACCTGCCTGGATAGGGGGCACCATGGACTCGTGTTGCTTGCACCACACACGAAGGAGTCCGTCAGCGTGTTGCACTAGATATTTGGACTTATCTGACCAGCGCACTCATTTCCAGTCCTGCAGTATCTAACTAACGTGTTGTTGACACCGCAGCATTCGCCATCGGCGATGATCAGCGGTGAGGAGAGGGTGCCCCTTGGATCGTCGGCTGTGGAAATCCCATGGGTTTCAATGTGCGACGCATCATCATTTGGGATATTGTTCTTGCATTCCCCATATAGTATTGCGATGTCACCTGTCGAACGGTGACCTGCCGTAGCGCCCGTGCAACGCATTGCGCCCTTCGCTTACTGCGATCCTTTACAGTTTTGTCGGCGGGAGATGGTTTAAGCTCACATCACGTCTGTTTGAAACTCCGTGATATCTTTACTACGTCCCATAACTTCTACTTTATCACTTTGACTGCACGACCAGACGCAAAATGCCACTATTCTAGCGTAGAAAGCTGTTCGGCTTTTTATACTGCGAGCTATGCAGCATAGTCCATTACAAATGAGATGGTCATAATTCAGTCCATAATTAAACTTTCTCTATTAAGAAGCCTCTAGGGCAGAGCCATAGCTAGTTATAAATTTCAGGGGAAGCTGCCAGAAGATAATCGTTAATCAGATGTCTTTAGCTCCAGTTCTTACAAATCTCTTCAATTACTGTCTTCTTCATGGCTGTTACCCTTCATCGTTCAAAGAGGCTTATATCATCCCGATTTATAAAAAACAGGGTGATAAAACTAAGCCTAATAACTACCGACCTATTACTATTCTGAATACAATTGCAAAAATTTTTGAACTCCTACTTTATAAATATCTTTGTTCCTATTTTCACCCTTTTGTCAATAATCATCAGTATGCTTTTCTTCTCAGGAAATCAACTGTTTCAAATCTTGCCCTGTTTTCTCATTTCCTACAAACTAATTTGGACAAAGAAAATTGATTCGCTTTTGATTTGGACAAATTGATTCGCTTTTTCTTGATATTTCACATGCATTTGACTCTGTCCACATCGATCTTTTGCTGTTCAAGTTGTCATCTTATGGTCTACGATCCCCTTTACTAGATTTGCTTGATTCACTGCTTATAAATCGTAAACCATCTGTAATGATTGATGGTACTTCATCAACTCCGTTTACTGTTTCGCAACGTGTTCCTCAAGGCTCGCCATTGGGTCCGCTCTTCTTTATTGTTTATACTAATGATCTGTCAACCTTATTTCAGTCTGTTAATGTTGAGTGGCAACTCTATGCAGATGATATTAAACTTTACAAAGTTATTCGTTCTTCAACTGACAGAGATGAACTCCAGTCCTGTCTTGATTCCCTCTCACTCTGTCTCAATAAAAATAACTTGTTTCTAAACCCGTTAAAATGTAAATTATGTCGCTTTCGCTCGAATCGTGTAGTTAGACCCTCCATCCTTATTGATTATTATATTGGAAACTCTTTAATTGCAAGTACTGATACGTTCAAGGATTTAGGTGTCCTATTTCGATCTGACCTTCATCCCTCTTCCCAAGTCGATCGCGTAATATCTCACACTTCTAAACTTCTTGGATTAATCAAGCGTTCTTCCTCTATTTTCAAGAGTGACAAAGTTATAATTCTTCTCTACAAGTAGCTTATACTTCCCATTTTTGATTATTGTAATATTATCTGGTCCCCACAACAGGAATATCTTTCTCACAGACTTGAGAGAATTCAAATTAAATTCATTAAATTCTTATGCTATCGAAATCACATTGCCTTTCATCGTCGAAATTATGGAACTCTTTGTGGTCGCTCCAGAATCATTCTTCTTCACTCTAGACGACAACTCCATGGGTCTCTTTTTGTCTACAATATCATAAACTCTGTTATCGATTCTCCATCTCTTCGTGAACAAATACCTTTCGCTATACCCCGTTTGAATCCTCGTTAAAAAATTAATTTCTCACTGTCTGTTCCTCGTACTCATCACTTACTTGGTAGTCCTCTGGTTCGTTTCCTTCAGGTAATGAATAACTAACATCACGCCTAATGGGTGATGTTATTCTAATACAGGTTGTTGCAATATTTCCCCTGGGGACGGCACCAACAGTTCGGACTACTTTCGTATTAAGTTCGTTATATGCTAAACGATATAAGCGACGACGTTTATGAGACGAAGACGACGATACGTATATCTGCAGTCCAAGCAATACAGCCGCCGGTTTCCTCTTCAATATACTGTACTTCAGTATATTTTGACATTGGGCTTAGTTGTTTTTTTTTTTTAGGAGAAGCTCAGCATCTCCTAGCGTCTCCCCCTGACTAAGTCTTTATTCTGGGGATGGAACCAATTGTTCGACTTGTTTCTCAATTAGTGTTTTCATTTCGAGGGATGAGAAAGAGAATCAAAATGAGTTCCTAAAAGTCGCCGTAGGAGTTTTACAGGACTCACAACCGTATGCAGTGAATGGTTTGCCTGGCGTCAGGAAGCAAGTTTGCTGAAAGATGGCTTACTGCATTCATCAAAACTGCTACATAAAGATACTATGTCTCTTCAATTGAAAGGCAGTATGTCGCTTGTAAAAATTGTTTTATAGGAACTGTGGCATTCTGATAACCCTTCAGCAAACGCACTGATATACTGCATCACTATACGCTCTTAAATATTAAAATACATGTTAAAATTATGTCAGTGTGAATTATAATGTGCTTCTAGTATGGTCTTCATTTTCGATCCACATTAAGGATTATTTTTGGATTGCAGAAATATAGCCGTAAAAAAAAGAAAAAAAAAATCCGTGCTAGTGTACAAAGTGCTCGGTCCGCTCGTATATCATTTCCATAAAGTTTTTAGTTTCGCCTTCGATTTATTTCGTTCCGCATCGGTGACGTGTGGCGTTGTTATGTGAATTAGGTAGGAAATGTTTTTTCTGGTAACAAGGTTGCTGTTATTAAATATCTTATTTATTTTTATTTTCTTTTTTTTATTTTCCAATATAGTGTTATGATAAAGGAGTTGAGGAAATGATCGTGAAATTTGAGGGAACGGAAAAGTTTCCTAAGGGTCAAAGCTGAAAGAAAATCGTGGTGAAATGGTGAAAACAGAGGAGCCGGCAACTTTATTATTACGCTCACAGTGAAACAGTGGTGCTCAAAAAAAAAAATTCATCATCATTTTTAGTTTGATTGCTAATCTTTTAGAAATAGCTGAAATAACATAAATGAGTAATAATAATTCACATATGAAACGATTAATTGCAGAAAATTTTACTTTTATGCCTTTTGGATAAGTATACAATGAATAAGTACTTTTCTCCAAAATAAGAGCATGTTACTTATAGTTCTTATAATAACAAAAATTCTATGAAGGCAGTTATTATTATTATTTTTTTTTATTACTTTGCTCATACTAGGACGACAGGCAGCTATATAACCAAAAACGTTATGAAGGTACTTATGGTTTTAGCTTTATTATATGGAGCAGAGTCGTCCTGAAAAATGCAATTGGCAGCATCCCCATAGTGATCTATAATTGTAGGAAGTAATTTTGTTTCAAGAATGTGCTTGTACACCTCAGCATTCACTGTACCCTTCACGAATTCAAGACGACCAACTCCTCTATGTGAAATACAGCCCCATATCATTTGAGATGCAGAATGTTTCACGGTAGAGACGATACAGTCAGAATGAAATCCTTCTCCTCTTCTTCGTCTAGCCATCTGAGCCATGCAAGTTGAATTTTGATTCATCAGAGAAAATAACACATTTCCTCTGATCCTCAGCCCAACTATCGAGCTCTTTTGTCCACTTTAGACGCTGGGTTTTCATTTTTTGCGTCAAAAGTGTTTTTTTCTCCCTTGGGCGACGTGCTACTAATCCTATGAGAAAAGGCGTCTACGTACTGTAGTGTACTTGCCTTTACTCTTGTATCCTCTTCCCATTCTGTTTCAAGATCTGTTGATGAGGATCTTCTGTGTCTCACACACAGACAGACCAGAAATCTATCTTGCACTGGATTTCCACTTCCTTTCTTTCCGTTTAGACTTCCAGTTTCTGATAATTTTCATAATAAACGTGCCACTGTTTACTGATTGCAGTGAATCCTTTTATAGATATTTCATGCGTAGAATGCCCTTCTGCATTCAACGCAGCAGCAACACTTTTCCTGTGTGTTGTTAATTGTGAAAACTTAGCCATTGCAATAGCGCGGAACACTATACTCGTAGCATATGCACTGTGTTTATACTGCCGCCAGGGTGATGCAATCGTGTACGGCACGTAACATCCTCTGAGAGAGCTTGCTAGATATGAATGGTGCAATACGGTAATGCTGTTACAAAACATATGATATATTGCCAAATTTCACAAATTCAATGAATTTTGCAAGTAATGCAATTTTTTGAGCACCACTGTATATATTAATATGTTTCGTAAATTATAGGTTGTATGTTAAATATAAATTTAATATGTTTTATCCCTCTATTGTTTATTATTTCCCTTGGGTGACGGAAATTTGATGCTTGAGGATCCAGCTCAAACTATATAATGAAAGTCACTGAAAATATACGTTTCATTAACGTTATCTCGTTTAACGGAAGACTTTTCAGGACGTGTCTCTCTCTTTCGTTAACTGAGGAACATATGTATATAAGACCATTTTATGCTATCATATCTGAAGTCATTCTGTACAGAATTTTGGAAAACTTCAAAATATAATAAAACAAACGAAAAGCGGAATGCCACGAAAGAGTGATTATAGGAATCAAAGATTAAAATTTCAAGAAATTTTAGAGTTAAAATTACTCTTTTTGTACATAAAAATTATAATTTTTAAGGCATAATTCTGAGAAGGCAAATTGTTCCATATGTCCAACTCACAGACTTCGAGAGAGGATGGATAGTTGGTCTACAAGAGGCGGAGTGTTCCGCGATATTGTTGAACAAGTTGGATAAAAGGTGTGTATAGTTCATTGATAGTGCACACAATGGAAAGAAAAATGCACACATGTTCCAAGACCTACCGGAAACATCGACAAAAGGGAGGAACAGCATATCTGAAAAATGTTTTTGGTGAACAGGTCAGCCACTTCTTTCCAGATTAGGAATGTTTTTTGTGAACCTCGCACGGTTCGCAATCCTTTGCTGGAGTGGGCAGCGATCTCGAGTCCCATTGAACTATTTGCTTCTCGCTCCTATACATTGGAATGCATTGGTCAATTGGAGGCTGGATGGCATTCAATAGTGTTTAGCGATGAGAGCCGTTTCAGCCTTGGTGTGAATAATAGAAGAATGAGAGTCAGCGTCAGAAGTCTCTCTCTCTCTCTCTCTAGGTGCCTGTTCAGTCTTTTTTCGATGATCGTGTCGATACACACATGGATTTAGATTTTATTAATTTTGTTATTTTCAGAAATATTTTCGAAATGTGATATTTTCAAAACAGCACTCATCCACACGTTCCGATAACTGTTCTAGATCTATTGCGGACAACCTTCACCAATGATAGCTAGTCGCTCGTTTTATGCCTGCAAATTTTTTCTGCGCGATATGACGCCCTATGGGCTCTCTGCTATGCTATGAATT
The DNA here is from genome assembly GCF_048544385.1 of Mastigoproctus giganteus. Classification (NCBI taxonomy): domain Eukaryota; kingdom Metazoa; phylum Arthropoda; class Arachnida; order Uropygi; family Thelyphonidae; genus Mastigoproctus; species Mastigoproctus giganteus. The sequence continues at coordinate 92,195,147 of NC_143583.1, read as the reverse complement.
ATTAAAGGTTATATTTGCTTGTCTGTGCACTTCGATTCAAATGGCAAAACCATTTCGCGTTTTTTAATTTATTTCATAATTGTTATGACTAAAATGCAGTGTAATATTTTTTGTGTTCTTTCTCTGGCAACACAGTAGTGTTACTAACTTTGCCTCTAAATAAAATCTATATTTATGTGACCAAAGAAAACTTTTATGCAGTTTAACAATGACTCCTCTAAAAATTATATGAAGTGCCTTAAAAGGAGATAAATAAAAAGATTTCTCCCCAAAGAAAAAAAAAATAATAATAATAAAATAGCTGTAGCGAGTATCGCATCCTGGATATCTTCCGAGACTACCAGGTTGACGCGATATGCTCTTTATCTTCTGTACATGTTATTTATGTCTTGATATACAGCCCACAAATCTCTGATTTGGCAAATAAAGGTGATGTGCTACCCCCTTCACGATCATTTAAAAATCAATTATGGAGGCGAATGAGGCAAAGGCATCAAAGAGCAGAATTAAATGATTAGTGTGATTTTTTTTTTAAATGATTTATCGTAACCTACTTATTTTGAAAGCTTACTAAAATAATGCCTTAGGATCGTAGACGTGCTACAGAAATCAACTGGAACGAAATCATTTATGTGCAGCTACAGATGGCGTGTAGGAAAAAATTAACGGTAAATTCGAGAGGTATCATGTACATATATTGTACAGTACTTTTGCAATTTGTGATTTATCGTCACCCTTTCTCTGCGTCCTGTGTAAATATCCTATTCAGAACAAACACAATTTCTAAGAATGTGATATAAATTTACAAGCGAATATCTAAAATATTTCTTCCTCCTTCCCCCACTTTTTTTTACGTAAAGAGATGATGCTTCTTGAAGTCACCAGCGCGACTTATTATTTTAATTTATTCTTTTTCACACTCACATACAAAAAGAATATTTTTTATGGTTACACAACCATGGATCTATAATCGATTATTTGATTGTTTGTTTCTCCGATTCCAGTATTATATTCTAAAGCAACTATTAGAATTGTAATCTCTCTTGAAGATATCAGTCAGGATAATAGTGACAATTCTTCGAAGTTCACGCATTGAAATTTGTATTAAAGTTAAACCTTGTCAAACTTTCCTATAAAACTGCATTAAAGTCAGATAAATAAATAAAATAATATCTGGCAAATGAGCAATGATGTAGGTAGCCGATCTATATACTGTGTACAAGATACTCGAAATGCTAAACTAGTTGGATGTACACATGGTGGCGTTTGTAGTAAAACTCAGTAACCGTGTTTAGTGTGCAAAAGACGCTACATCATCCGCACAACGAACTACAATATGTTATTGCAACCATAGAGTATTGCCAAGTCTCTAATGGGTTGACCTCTGTAAGTAGCAAAAGCATAAATTGATGGATTCTTAAATGTTTGCTGTTATTGCTTAGAAAAAACAAATTGTCTCTAAACAATTTTCGTAATGTGATGTTTGGCTTTTAAATGTATATTAGTAATTAGTAATGATTCAAACTGCGCACAGAGAAAACGCATATATGAACAAATTCAAAGTGCTGTTTTATCATTGATGTATTGTCCATCCATATTATTATCGTTGCTGCTATTTCTATTAAAAATAAATTGCCTTACCCTACATAATTATGTGTTTTACTCTGACATGTTTATTTTGCTTAATATTCGTTGACTGACATGTCTGCAATCGCTCTTTTAATTGACTATTTCCGTCTTATAATTTTGTATTAATAGGCCGAGTACGTTCCAAAACTTTATTACTTGTTTCCCTTCACTTTTCAACTGGGTTTATCCGTTCCCTTGAGATTTCTTATTATTTATATTCTCATTTAATTAATATATTTACAATTTTATATTAATTTTTACGGATTGTATTTAATATACTAAAGTCATTGTTTTCAAATTAACTTAAATAATACTGTAAAATTCTTCTGTATTTCATATTTGCCGTTGTCGACCATTTAAAAAGGTCGTAGACACTATATTCAGAAGAATGAGATATAAAAAGAAAACTGCTGCTTAAATGCTTTTATTGTATTATTTTTAACTAAGTGTACACTATCTTTTAATTTTTATTATACATTACGTTCCGATCCATCCTAATATCACAAATTAATGCCAATAAAGGCAAGAAAAATTAAAATGGGGAACATGAGCTTTAATACAGAATACTTTCTGTATAAACTTTAATACAGAAAGGATACATTTAAAAAAAAAAAAAAAAAATTCTGAAATCTCCCATCGTCTGGAATATTTATAAAACCCTGTTTGGTACATAGCTTTGTAGTATCCTTTTTTTTTTTTTATTTCGGTAAATTTTCGAATGTTTACCTTCATGATTTTCTTTTTCATCATTTTGTTAATGCAGAGATTTCCATCCTTGGTACCCCACCATCAGAATGTGCCGAAAGCATCTATGATATGCTTTCGGCACATTCTGCATTATGATAATAGGGGTACTTCTAATGGTGCCTGATTCGAGTGATAATTTAATGATTTTATTGGGAGTTTGTTAATAATGGAATATTGTCATCACCTATTCTTTGTATCAAATAAAACACATAAATAAATTAATTATGGTTACTACCATAGAATTTTGAAGCGAAAAAATTATTATTATGAATATTTTATACTTTTCGAGGTCAACAGAACTTCCGATGTCAGTAGGTTATGGCGAATAGACTTCAAAGTATAAAAAACAGAAACACATAAGTAAGACTGCGTAGGGCGCATGTAAATCACAAACACTGCGTAACAAACTTGTCCCTATTGGGAACAGATTTTGGATTATTTGATTCTTTTCTTTAACCTGAAACGTAACTCATATAATACGTCTTACCTATAAAACCGAACGTACAGATATCAGAGATTATTATAACTGTTTTCACAACACTGTCAACGATTATTTCCTGTTGCGGAATCTGCTTGAAAAATATCAATTGAAAGTAGGCCTATCAATTTCGAAATGCGAGTGTAATGTAACGTAAAATTTTCGTGTAACTTCTAAATAAAATGGCACTGCTGGAAAAAAATAAAATAAAATACTATTTGGAGTCTGGTTTCATCTTTATGGAGATATCAGGATACCTCATTCAAAATGACACGTCTGGTTACCCTAACTTATTAGAGCATTTACTATTTCGGGCACTATAAAAATAGGCGGTAAAATAATTTTAAAAAAAATCGTTTTTCGGAAATTACTTTTAGAATACAGGGATAACATTCTGGACATTCGCTTGCAATGTATTTTAACTTCATTGAAAAAAAAAAGTACGTTTTGTGGTATAGGGATGTTGAACGGAAGTACCAGTTTAAATATTTAAAAAAAAATTAAAATGAATATAATCGCATATTTTATAAAAAAGATTTTTAATGGTACAGAAATTCATGTACTCATTTTTCTATGATACTTAATATAGTTTCTGCACTTTTTTTTCCATGTGGTTTTTAAAAAAATGAGAATTTAGTTTTCTGTTGGAATAAATAAGTTTTGGAATTTTCAGCTATCGTCAATAGTAGATAAAATGATAGACTAAAGATGGATAAATATATTTTAGTATACGTCGGTGTGTAAATGCTACCATGATACAATTATTTTATACATTATATTTTTGAAATTTCGAAATAATTTTCTATGTCCTAATCAGTATTGTATATTATGCATGGGTGTTTGAAGATTTTAGCCAATTCAGATTTTAGGCCAGCTTATTTAGGAAATCCAGGTAATAACAGTAAAAACTGGGAGAAATATTCTACAATCTTAGTCATAGTTCTAGGTTTGCATATTCGAATTAGATTTAACATAAATAAGTCAAAAGATAAAGACACTTAACAGCAATTTTAATCAACCTAATCAAGAATAGGCGCCTATGCAAGTAATCCATTCAATATGATCAACACTGAAATGTATTATTATTATTATTATTATTATTATTATTATTAATGGCCATATGGTACAAGGAAGCCTGAAGCTTATGCTGCACCAGCCAAAAAAAAAAAAAAAAAAAATTCCCAAGTTACCCCCTGAGAGAGAGAGAGAAGTAGAAAGGAATCACCAAGAAAGAGAAGAATGATGATATCCAGCTCAGGACCCTGGGTTTGCCAAGCCCATACTCACTAGATGTGAGCCCCCGGGGTTATGTATGAATAACTATGGTGTTCACTTTAAAATTCTGTAGCTTAATAGCCAAAAGCCATGTCAAATCAAAATTATCCATATTGCTGATTTATAATTCCTTATATGCTAGGTTACTAAAAATGTTACATTTTTACATTTAAAAATGTTAGATTTTTTTTTAAATCTAGGTTACTAGATTTAAAAAAAAAAATGCTTAGTATTATTACTTTAATATCAATACATAACACTTTGATTAAATTTTGAGTTATAGGTGCGGTGCCATTTAAGTTAATACTTTGATTAAATTTTATGCAGTTAAAAACTATGCTTTCTAGTGATTTATAATGCCGCCGCTCATCCAATAAAGCAAAAAAAAAAAAAAAAAAAAAAAAAAACCAGCAGCCAAAAACAAAAATTAAGTGCTGTTCTTTATTTAATAACAATCTTTTATTTTAGAACAAAGTTTCTTAAATTTTAAGAGTTTTTTCAATAAAAATTGTTTAAAAACGCATTTTATTTATATTTTTTCCACATTTTACTTATATTTTTGCCCTTTTTACACATATTTTAGCTCTATAACTTGTTATAGAGTTAAAATACGAGTAAAATAGAAATTTTTGTGTGGGTTTTGTACATATTTTTACTTAATTACATTATTTTATTTTCAAATTGTCTTTTATTGATTAAGTAAATGTGTTTTTTTTATAAATTTTAACAAATTCAATTACAAAAAAAATAAGATGGATAACTATATTTTAGTATGTCGGAGTGTAAATGCTACCATAATACTGCGACAACTGTACTTGTTATTATTATTTATTTTATTTATTTTTTTTTTTTTTTGTATTTTAGCATTTCGTAAATTGACTTTTTATTAATCCGAGTTGGGTCTGATTCCTATTAATAATATTCGTTTTTGCTTATATGGGTCCGATTCCGTTTACTTTGAATTATCGAGACTACTGTTATTACATTGATTCACGCATATAGCCTATATTTTTATGTTATTCGAATCGGTTTCTAATAACAAAAAATACAATAATTGAAAAATACATTATCTGTACGGAACAGAATAGGGTAGGCAACCTTTGTTCAACTGCGGGCCGGATGAAAATTTTGTGAATTGCCTTCGCCGGGTATAAGAGGGTTGCTTGATAAGTTTCTAGCCTAGTATAGGAGCTATTGTTTCATGCTCTTTACACTGTTTTTCGATTTAGTCTTGTAATCCAATTCATTTTTTCCAGCGATGTTCTAGATTCAGCTGTCAATATAACCTTGCCGTTTTTGCGCCATAAAAAACTAAAAACCAAACCAAACCAGCGATGTTCTAGATTCACGATCAGTTTTGTAGTCGCCTGCTTGAAGGTCCTGAAAAAAGGAGTATGCGACCGCTATCACCTCATCGTTGGACCGAAATTTCCTTCCAAACAAGTTGGTGTTTAGTTTGGAGAATAGGCGGAAACCAGTTGGAGTGGATCTGGAACGCATGGGGGGAGGGGAACAGTTCATAGACAGTCCGATGAATTGCAGCTACGACAAGGGCCGATATGTGAACAGGTACATTGTCGTAATCAGCTTTCTTGGCCTCTGACTTGACTGAACCTCATAGTTTACTTACTAAGTTAGCTATACTATTGTCCTTTTTGTGTTTTCACCTTTGGAAGACAATGTAACCTTTTGAATCCCAAAAGATAGGTGAAATGACCTTGCTTGCCGATTGGATTGACTTGGCCTTCTTTGGAAACGGTGAATCAGTATGCATATGTACAGATCATGCTTCCATTGTTTTTATTGCAGTTTTGACTCTGGTCGGTAGTGATGAAGCCATGTTTCATCCACGGTTATATATTTGGCCAGAAAGTATGCATACTTTCTGATAGCGAGTGCAAAAAGTTGTTTTGAAGTTTTGAATCGAAGTCTTTTCTGATCAAGTGTCAAAAGGCAGGGAACCCATCGTGCAGAAACCTTTGTTATACCTAATTCATTGTACAAAATGTTTTGCACCTATTCAATTAAGAAGCCTGTAGCCTCTACTATTTTTTTAACAGTTACTCGCCGATCATCCAATACCATATCATTATTGATGTTTTCTGGAGTAGTTGCAGTCGATGGACATCCACTGTGCTATTCGTCTTCGATGCTGGTTCTGCTGCGTTTAAATTCGGCCACTCAATCTTTGACAAAAAAATTCCGTAACCCTGAGAGAGAGAGAGAGAGAGAGAGAGAGAGAGAGAGAGAGAGAGAGAGAGAGAGAGAGAGAGAGAGAGAGAGAGAGAGTGTGTCAAAAGTAGAAGGGAATCGGGAATCACCAAGAAAAAGAAAAATGATGATATCCAGCTCAGGACCCTGGGTATGCCAAGCCCATACTCACCAGATGTGAGCCCCTGGGGTTAATGGTATAGTGCAGTATTTATGTATGTGTGGAAATTTTATTACTGCTCGCTGTTCAGTTTTTTTTTTTTCATTTATGCAGGCTCGAACTTCAATGGTCTAAAAAAAGTATTGTAATTTATGAACTAAAATTTTCATGCCTTTATATAAGGGTTCAAATTATTGAAAAAATATATGTCCCAAAGTATATCTCACCGATCAAATGCTGTAAAATTATTAAACAAACCTCTTATGTATACCAGTTATAAACATTATTCATAAAAGTGTCAATGTTTGGCTCTTTTTTTTTTTAAGTATTTCCTGTTTTTCATCACGAAATACTTAAAATTCGCGTTGCTCACATTGATGGATTCTCCTAATTAGAGATAATTTCTTTCTGGAAAACTCCGTAATTCGAGAAAACACTTCCGCAGTTTTCATAAAAGACAGTTTATTACTTCCGCCTGTTCATAAAAGACAGTTTATTACTTACCTTTATTCTATATATTTAATGGACTTATCAAATAATACAAAATATTAAAATTAAATAATATGCTCTATTCTGAATATATATTTTCAATTACTTTCTTATATGCGTGACCGTCAAGAATTTTAAGGCCTTGGATGCATCGATGAAAATGTTTCATGAAAATTTTTTAGTAATACTGTAATCATTTTGTCACCCATGAAGGTTTGCGATTGGATTGCTTGCATCCAAGCTTCCATTTTAACAAGGCTCTGCTGGTATGCCATTATAAATCGATTGGAACAACGCACAAATATACAGTATATATGTAAGAATCAATGTAATAAAAACAGTTCCAACTGGAATAACATATATTTTGCATATTCGCCAGCAATAGATACTCATACTTGTATATACTTGTATGTATGAGTATCTATTGCTGGCGAATTTATATCGTACATTTAACAATTATTTGATTGATTGAAAAAAGGAAGGGATTCAAGTAAGCCATTTTGAATGCGAGATCATCCTTCCTTAAGAAAATGTGGAAACCATTTGAGTACAATTATGTTCTCCGCATTATAAGATGCATTTTTGTAGATAATGGTTGAGTATCTATAAGTAAGGAAAAAAAAGATTTACCTGTTATTTTTTTCTTAAACTTTTTTCGCAAAAAATAAATAAATAAATAATAATAATAATTATTATAATTATTATTCCGAGGAAGGGGAGCCTAAGTCACATTCTATAATAATTTTATAGAGAATAAGAATACATCTGAATTTTAACCAAGGAAATAATATTGTTCAGTTAATGTAGCTGCGTTACTCAGTAGTATACTAATTATAGAATTTGAATTGTTTGTTGACGACAGAGGTAGGGGACTTGTATTATTTTGATTTAAGTTCGCTTGGACTCTTTAAATTTTGTGGTGATGGATACTTTGTCAACGTTGTAATGTTATCCAGTTTTCTCTAATAAATGATAAAACGCTTTCATTGTCTTTGTTAGCAAACATGTTTGTGATTAATCTGATTCTAATTAAAATCAATATGCAATGATATCCTAGAGTTGGAAAACCTTGTGTCGTTGTTAGAGATTGCGAAATCTAACATCATTCGTATGAAATCTGTTTTGTGAAATCTGCGTCAATCGAAGAGTAATTGCTTTGTGTAATGGGCACTTTAAATATTGGGCTTTAGAAATATATATGTAAATGAAACATATTTATGAGCGCTGTACCGTAATATCAAAGTAATCCAGAGTATTACTTCGTATATCGTCATATCGTGATTGTTACCTGCTGCAAGTGGAATATTAAAATAAAAGCATATCTTCCAGGTTGCTCCTGTGGTTGGATCATTGTCTGTACATGCATTATAGGTGTATATATACATACATATATATATAAATTGATCTGTACATATGCTTGTTTAAATTTTAATAAAGAGCGCTAGCGTACCTGTTCCCGTCATTCTGGATCAGTGTAAAAATTTTCTGGTACAGTATACTGCCGTTTCTTATTTTGTTTACATGTACTTGAAGATTTTAATCAGATGTTGCTCTGAAGTGTTGGCTTTACTAGTAAAGGTAACCAACACGGTTGGTTTGTTGTATCATATCTATTGTTATAATAAAGGTGTACGTAATTCAGTAAATCTGAGTTTTGATTACATTAGCATATGACACTGTACATTTTTTCTACATCCACTGGGCACTCTCAACTAGTTGTGTCAGTGGCCGTCTTTTGTTTCAGAATAATCATTTTGACCTGGATCATCTAATTTCAGGTAAGCAAGTAATTCGTTGTTACAAGTTAAAATGAATGACTTAATTTGACCATAAGCACTGTGAAAGATAATTTCTCAAATTGTTAGTGGTGTAATTTGTTTTCTATTTTACAATTATCTTAACTGGTTTATTGTGAAAAGTGTTGTACAAGCCCAAGTGTTCCCATATGGTCGACATAGGCTCTTACTTGGGTTGTGAAATATACAGGACTGAGGCCCTCCCTCATTCGCGTACCTGGCGGCTCAAGAATTATTATTATTATTATTATTATTATTATTATTATTATTAGCCATATGGTACAAGGAAGCCTGAGGCTTATGCTGCACCAGCCAAAGTGAGGCATGACAAAATGAATAACATCAATGGGACTTTTCTTATGGTAGGATGCCGACGAAGTACGTATAGGGCTTAAACGTCGTAACACTGCCTGGTTGCATAGGTTGATCCAGACGGTCTTCCTACGGAGGGGGAAAGATTAACAATGATATATTATGGTTGAGAGCAACTAAAAATTAAGTTCAAATTGAAGTTGAATACATACATACATTATTGCCATACAACAATTTAATATAAAAAAAACATAACATTTTTGTTTTAATTTATTGAGGCTCTGAGTGAGGAAGATCATCCCCTTCCTGGATCCTTGACTGGATGCACTTGCTCAGTAAATATACCATATAAATAGTGTATTGCTTTATTGTATTTACTTTAAATTCTATCCATATTAGAGCAACGACCGTCATTCAAAGCTCTACATTCCATTTATTATTTATGGTTTAATACATAATATAATCTGAGTGATCATTGAATTATGACTACCCCTATGAAAACTGAATGCGACCCGTTGACCACGTGAGGTACGAGTGCGGAGTTAGTCGACCTACGCAGCATAGATGAGGTGTCAGTGGTTCAGTAGGCAGTAAAATTCCGAGCGTGATGGGTAAAAGGCAGGATTTATCGGACTTTAATAAAGGACAGATTGTGGATGTTCGACAAGCTGGTGCCTCGATTTCCCAAACGGCTGAACTGGTGGGATGCTCGAGAGCCGCCGTAGTTAAAGTGTACCAGGACTGGCGTCAAAATGGTCAAACAATGACCCGACGGCAAAACTGCAAAGGTCAGCAAAAGGTTGATGTTAGAGGTGAGTGTAGGGTCCGACGACTCGTACAGGCAGACAGGCGCAACACTGTGAATAGTTGACTACCCAATACAACATGGGCTAACCCGGAACAATATCTAGCGTGACCATGCGTCGCACACTCGCACGTATGGGTTTTACCAGCAGACAACCCCTACGGCCTCCTCTCCTAACCAAGGTTCATCGGTGTAAAAGACTCGCCTGGTGCAATGAGCATGCAATTGGACGTTAGAAGACCGGGAGAAGGTGTGCTGGTCGGATGAGTCACGTTATTTACTCCACACCGTGGATGGTCGTGTACGGATTTGGCGTCAACAACATAAGGCTCTTGATCCCTCATGCATGGTATCAAAACTGCAGGCCTGTGGAGGCGGTTGTATGGTGTGGGGTACGTTTCACTGGCAGTGGTCTCCGCTATCGTGAACTGCTTGCTGACTGTGTACACCCTGCCTATGTTACACTTTTTCCCGAATGGTGATGGTGTCTTCCAAGATGACAATGCGCCGGGCCATCGGGCACTTGTTGTGCAGGAATGGTTTGAGGAACACAGTTCTGATTGGCCTCCAAACTCCACCGATATCAATCCCATAGAGCACTTGTGGAAAACTAGGGAAAGGCATATCAGGCGTTTGGATACACCAATCACCTCTATTGCTGGCCGCATTACACACAGCTTGGCTGGCCATACCTCCCGAACGCTTCCGACATCTTGTTGAATCAATGCCACGTCAGATAGCTGCTGTACTGAAGGCGAAAGGAGGAACTACGAAGTATTAGGTAGGTGGTCATAATTCAATGATCACTTAGTGTATATTATGTATTTGAAAAAAAAAAAAAATATATATATATATATTTATTTATTTATAATTTTTTTTTTGTTTTGTTTTGTTTTTTAGCTTTAAATTTGCTTTCCGCTCAGTTAAGTTGTCTATTTTGTCCGGTAGATGGCATTAAGTAGAGGAAGTGAAACCGTGCAAGGTAGACGAGTTTTATACACATCACGTGTTCTAAATGTGTGGAGCAGACGATAAATGTCAAGTACTCTGTACAGACTTTCTTGGAAAGTTGCAGGCGAGACCGAAGTTCACTTTTTTAACTACCTGTTACACTGGCGTATATCGCCATCTAGTGAAAAATCAGTTATTCTTCAAATGGACTTTATAACTTCGCTCAATAAGCGAAATGCTTTCTGCAATGTAAAAACTTTTACTCAGGTTGACACAATTAATCGTAATAGCGCAGCAACTTGAAAGTAATATTAGGTAAGTATATGAAAGAAATTTCAACTTTTCTTTGTAATAAAGCAACAAGTTCCCTTTACTTTTATTCCGAATGCTTGCTGGTTGTGATAAAATTAATCATTTTGGTGACGTTAACTTCACCTGGCCATATAATCACATTTTAGACAGTTAATGTCTGTATAGTTAAGTATGCGCGTAACCTTGCGTTTGGGTGACAAGCCATGGCATATGCGAGAAGGATCTGCGCCGGTTTAACCGTGTACCACTGCCACGCGTGTCGGTAGAATTATAATTATTTATTGCTTATTAGACATAAGGCAAGTTTCTGGTATAGGGAACTAGGTTAGTCCGAGAGGCATTGGAAGGCAAACAACGACGGCGTCATAGTTTTCCGATCGGAGGACGGAGTCGTTTGGTGCAGCTTTAATCCTTTGCTCTGAATATTTCTGTGAGTGTTTTATTTTGTTCCCCCCTTTTGTTATTACATGCGCACAGATATGGGGAAGGCAAAGGTGTTTCACGCAAATATGCTAACGCGCCTAAAATAGACCTTTACTGATAATTGTTACTACGATTAAATTTGAGTGTCTACAATTTTGCCAAGACACGATTGGAGGGAATACCTGTAGAGAGTCTTGTCAATCAATTGGGCCCTGGAGAGAATGTGCAAGGTTCACGGGGTAGAATATTTCTCAGTGTGGCCTGTTCCTGTTAACAGGAGAGAGTTTTTACAGGAATGGGATGAGGGGAGTTCCTAGGTATGTGGCGCACCCCTTAAAATTTTTGTGATATGTGTATGTAAGTTTCAGGTGCCCCTTGAATGTTGGCGCCTGGATGCAGTGCAACCCTTTCACCCTCCGGACGGCCCACTCCTGGATGGGATACACTTAAATAGAAAGGGTGCAAGAATATTTGCTGATGCTATCGAGGCAGTGATAGGTGGGTCAGAAAACTCTATCTTTCGGAACACAAACTAATAGATTAACCAGAACTGCAGGCCGAGGTGAAGGTGATCCTTGCACTGCTTCTATTGGAAAATTCAGCAGCATGGAAAGCAGGGTGTTGGGGGCTTGGTGTGGGTCATCATGGAACGAGTAAATACATGGGCTGTATAAGGGTAACTAAGAGTAAGAACATGTGCATGTACACTAATGCCAGGAGCATTAGTGTACACTTGATGAATTTGAAGTACTGATTAAGTAATCAAATGCAGACATTATAGGGGTATTAGAGACATGGCGCCACTCAGACCAGTAGTGTAGCTACCATGTAGGCAGGCAAGGCAATTGCCTCCATGCCCGGCGTTTTTGGCTGTCTCCTGTTTTTGCAATTTTCATTAATTAAGTAGGGGCCCTGAACATGTTCTTTGTCTCTGGGCTCTAAAAAGGGTAGCTACACTACTGACTCAGACACAACCCCAAGGGCTCACATCTGGTGAGTATGGGCTTGGCACACCCAGGGTCGTGAGCTGGATATCATCATTCTTCTCTTTCTTGGTGATTCCCTTCTAGTTCTGACTTGTTCTCTCTCTCTCAGGGTAATTCAGATATTTTTTTTTGGCTGGTGCAGCATAAGCCTTGGGCTTCTTTGCACCATATAGCTAATAATAATAATAACCCTCAATCAGGGAGAAATAATATAAAAGCAGCAATAATAATAATAATAAGGGTTGCAGAATTTGAACATGGAGAGTACAATGTGTACAGACAGGGGAGGGGAGTAATGCTCTTAGGCAGAAGTGGACCATCCAGAGGGTGGAAGGGTTGCACTGCACCTGGGCACCAACATTCAAGGGATGCCTGAAAACCTGACACTTACATACACATATGAAGAATATTTTAAAGGGGGTGCCAAATTTCAATTTCCACCCAGGCACCACATACTCTAGGAAAGCCCCTGATTTTAGGTAAGAAGCCTATTAAATCTAAGACAGTGCATCCAGTCAACATGGGTAGCCAGTACAATGTTGAATCAGTTTGGTGGGACATAAACACTGGGAAAACAAAAATGAGAGTATAACAGGAGCATTAGTGTACACTTGATGAATTTGAAGTACTGATTTTGAGTACTGATATAGAGAAATAGAGTGGGACAGTAAATCAGAATATATTATAATGGGGAATTTTGACGATCCAGATATTGACTAGAACTTGTGGGTTGGTCACTGACATAATAGCAGGACTTGTGTAGACTTATTGGATGACTGTTTTCTACAGAAGCATGTTAGAGAGGCAATAAAAGGAACCACTACTCTTGACCAGCAGAGATTCTTCATGTGTTAAAAATCTGCAAGTGGTAGTGATCACTAAGTGATTGTAGTGTATTGATAAAGGATTTACTTAGAGGTGTAAATACAGTCATGAGTAAACGGAAGGGATTTTGCTCTCATTAGGGTGACTACAGTCATCTCAGACAGTTTTTAAATTTTATGCCCTGGGACCAACTGAAGATGTTACCAACTGCAAATTCTAAATGGGAAGTATTCAGGGAAGTACTTGTAAAAGCTAGGCTCTTCATACCAGCTAAGTAATACTGTTCAAAGCTTAGACCTAAATGGATGTCAGATGGACTGATAAGATTTGTGGCAGAGGAGAAGAAAAATGCATGGAATGCATATAAGTTATTAGGTAATACAGAAGCCTATGATAGATATAAACTAGTGTGCGATCAAGTCGCAAAGGAGATAGGCTAATTAGGTAAGCTGATGCATTCAAATTCAAATTCTCTGCCTGAGAAGTCTCTGGCAGAGAATTCAAAGAAAAGCAGCAAAAGATATTTTTGTATATATTAACGGTAGAAGAAAGGGGTTGAATCGCAAAGGTCCACTTGATGTCAATGGTCTAATTGTTGTTGATCCTACTCAGATTGCTGACAGTCTGAATAAGTATTTTGCATCTACATTCACACATGAAGAATTCTTTAGAAAAGGGGATGAATTTTATTAAACAGTAAATTATTTTGAGATAACTGAGAGGAAAGTGGAAGAGAAATTATTAAAGTTAAACATAAATAAAAAGTGCCTAGGATGGATGAGATATATCCAATTATATTAATGGAGGAAGCAAAGGAAGTAAGCAAACTCTTAGTCATAATGATGCAAGCATTTTTGGATTCAGGGGAGGTCCCTGCAGACTGGAGACTTGCAAATGTAACCCCAATTTGCAGACCTGTTAGCTTAACTTCTGTTGCAGGAAAATAATGGAGCCACTGGTTAAAGTAATAATCAGGATCATCTCAAAAGGAATGAAATTATACTGCAAACACAGCATGGATTTGTTAACGGACAGTCTTGTCTGACCAATCTGATTGGATACTGTAATGCTGTAACAAAGGAACTGGATGCAAAAAATAATTTTGATATCATATACAGTGAAACTTCTCCTAACGGACATCTCTCTACAACGGACATTTTCAAATTCCCCAACTCACCTCCATTGGTTTTAACGTGTTTGCAGCTTCTGTCTAGCGGACATTCTCTGTAACGGATGCGGACAGGCAATCTGCACTGTTTCATTTAGATTAGCACTTAATTTGATCTCCCCATAACGGACAGCAGGCGAGCTTACGGCCCTTTTCTAGGAACTTTTCTTCCATGTATTGCCTCAGTCGTATGTTTATTTTCTATTTCCGATTCTCTGAATTTTATCAAGGTTTACGGTTCTAAACCCTTTTTCAAGAATTTTAAGGCACGTGTAAAACTTCTGATGAATTCTGTGTTTGCAGGAGTGGGGAGAATATGGTCGGCCTTTCGTCTTTTCAGTTTTCAGTTTTGTTCAGTGTCGTGTGAAGTGCACAATGTCTTCTCGTAAACATTTAACTTTAAAAGATAAAGTCAAACTCATTAATGCGTATGATCAGCAAAAAAATAGCGTTCGCAATCTCGCTGCAAAATTCAAAATCGGGAAGACGCAGGTAAGCGACATCCTAAAGAAAAAAAAAAATGAACTGCTCAAACAATTTTGGCAACACGGAAATGATCAGGTTCAAAATCATTCCCGTAAACTGTTGGACTTCAAATTGACAATGTTACGTATGAGTGGTTTTGTCGCGAACGTGCTAAAAAAATTCCCATTAATGGGCCTATTATTATGGAAAAGGCTTTGGAGGTTGCGAAATCTATGGGAGTAAATGAGTTCAAAGCTTCTGTGGGATGGCTAGACAAGTTCAAAACTCGGCATAAAATTTCTTGGAAAACCGTAAATGGTGAAAGTGGATCTGTTGATACTGGGGTTGTAACAGAGTGGACCGTCAAATTGGAAGATTTATGTTGTGTTTTTGAAGCTAAGGATATTTACAACTGTGACGAAACGGTTGTTTTTTAAAGCTCTTCCTGAAAAAACAATGAGTCTAAAAAACGAAAAGTGCCAGGGCGGAAAAATTTCTAAGGAACGCTTGACTGTACTATTGTGTACAAATATGCTGGGAGACTTTGAACAACCTCTTGTTATAGGAAAACCACAAAATCCTCGTTGTTTCAAGGGCATAAAGTTGAATCTTTTGAATGCTGACTGGAAGTCTAATAAAAAAAGCGTGGATGACACAAGATATCATGAGCGAATGGATAAGTCACTTTAACCAAAACATGATTCGTCAAAACAGAAAAATTATTCTTTCATGGATAATGCTACATCTCACCCGCACATTGAATTGTCCAACATTCAAATCGTTTTTCTGCCGCCAAACACATCTGCAGAGTGTCGGCCCTTGGATCAAAGGATAATAAAAAAATTTAAACTTCACTACAGAAAACGTGTTTTAAGACATCTCACTGCAAACATGAACAATGTAACATGTGCGAGTGACCTTGCAAAGAAAATCAGCATCCTAGATGCGATTCAATGGATTTCCTCTTCAGTAAACGCAATTAGAAAACAAACTGTCGTGAACTGTTTTGTAAAGTCTGGCTTCTTAAACGCAAAAATTGAAGTTGTGAACAGCAATATGGAGCACCAAGAAGAACAAGAACTTCAACATCTATTGATAATGTACGATACTTCCGCTACAAGTGACCCTGGCTACAAAGATATAGACTCGAACCTCACTACAGAAGATGGTGCTCTAGATATCAACGATATTATCATCAATATTTTTCAAGAAGTTCCCCATGAGGATGAAGAAATGGAAGGTCATTCACTCGAAGAACATATTAACGACGAACCACCGATGAAAATAGAAGTGCTCGTAAAAATCAATCGTTTAAAAATGTTTTTCGCTGCTGAAGAAGATACTGAAGGACTTTCAATGGTTTCTTCACTCCAAACAAACGTTGAAAACAAAATTATCAGCCGGAAGAAGGTGCAGAAGAAAATAAGTGATTACTGTATGTATTTTTCTTAAGATAAAGTCACAATATGCATAGCACAATTGTATTTATATTATTTACAAAAATATTGTTCAAAATCTGTATATATTTTAATTTAATTTTACATTAAACGTTTAACGATTTTTTTTTTTTCCTCCCTCAGACTTCTTGTTAGCGGACACTTCTCTCTAACGGACACATTTTCGTTCCCCATGGCTGTCCGTTAAAGGGAAGTTTCACTGTACTTTGATTTCAGGAAAGATTTTGATACCGTTGCATATAAAAGACTGCTGTACTAATTGTAGCGGTGTAGCATTAAGGGCAAGTTACTGCTATGGATAAAAGGATGGTTCAGTGGGAAAAGAATGAGTGGTTATTAATGGACACTGCTCTTTATGGACTAATGTTATTAGTGGAGTACCCCACAGTTTAGTGCTGGGCCCATTGTTATTTTCTATATTTATCAATGATATTGATGAAGCTGTATCAGGCTGAATGTCTTAAGTTTGCAGATGATACAAAAGTTGGCAGAGTGTTTACTGACTGTAACAAGATCTAGAAAAATTAGAAAGATGGTTTGAAAAATGGCAATTGAAGTTAGCATTGACAAATGCAAAGTAACTGCATATGGGTAACAGTAATCCCAAATTAACTTCCAACTGTGTTGAAGAACACTCAGGATAGTATAAAATGACAAAGATCTTGGGGTGGGGTAATTTTGGACTCAGACAAAGTTCTCTGGGTACTGGAGACTACCCAGACTGCCAGGACATCTCACCGGATTTGGCAATGATATACAGGAACTTTTCTAAGTACAGATAAGGAGGTGATTATCCAGTTCTACAAGGCAATGGTTAGGCTTCATCTTGAATACTGCATACAGGTCTGGAGGCGTCATTTTAGGAAGGGTGTAGATCTGCTTGAAGAGTTGCAGAGAAGGCATCGAGAATAGTGAAGGGAAGAAAAGGTTGGTCTTACTAAGAAAGGTTTCAATTCTGCAAATTGCAAAGTATGGAGACCTGGCACCTGCAATGTGATCTGATTGAAATGTTTAGGGTTTTGAATGGATTGAGCAAGCTCAATGCTGATGGCATTCCTCCTTGTCCTTGGATTAGACACATAAGGGTGCATAAATTCAAATTGAGGAAGGATGGTTGCAGGATATACTGAGGTTTGCCTTCAGCTATCAGGGGGTTGAATGAATTCAAGGAAGAACTAGACAAATTATTGGAGGGGATGGGCAGGTGATGTGGGAGGTTTTTTTTTTTTTTAATTTGCTAATGGTTGCTCTCGTGCATTATATGCCACTGCTAATATTAATATGAAATATGTTTTCAGCAGGTAAGTACTGCTGGCTGAAGTTCCTAGTTTTTCTTTTCATATTTGTTTATTTTTAAGTATTAACTGAAATAAGTTTTTTTTTTTAAATGTATTTTTATTATGAAATACGGTTTATATTTCATAAAACTCATAATTAAAATGGAATATCTATTTTCTAATTACCCATAGTTTTATTGCTTATCTTTAAATTAAAGTATAACCATGGGCTCTGCTGTGTGCGTGCATGCAAACACACACACACACACACTCTCTCTCTCAAAGAAAATGACATTTCCCTCTAATTGAGAAATAGAGATGTCATTGTCTTCTAACCTTCCCATGACTCTAACATCAATGATACCCAACATTGCTGATTTAACAAATTCATTCCATTATTTTTAAATTAATCATAGAAGCCATAATTAATTCCTTCAATGCTTTAGTCCTCTGATATCCATTTAGGCCTAAATGGATGTCAGATGAACTAATGAGACTCGTGGCAAAGAAGAAAAATGCATGGATGCATATAAATTTTCATGTGAGACAGAAGCCTATGAAAGATATAAGCTAGTCTGTAATCAAGTCGCAGAGCAGGTTAGACAAGCGAAGGCAGATTATGAGAAATCTTTGGTAAAGGATGCAAAGAAAAAACAGCAAAGACTAGAGAGAAGGGGACGAATCAAATTGCTCTACTTGATATTGATGGTTCGACTGTTGATGATCCTGATTGTTGCTGACAAACAACGTGTATTTTGCATCTACATTCACACATGGAGAATTGTTTGGGGAAGTGGAGGCCAGATGTTTATTAAACTGTAACGGAAGCCTAATGATTTTGTAATAAGTGAGAGGAGAGTGGAAAACAAATTGTTGAAGTTAAACATAAGAAAGGCACTTGCAGTTGATGGGATCTATCCATTTATATTAAGGGAGACAGCAAAGGAAGTAAGCAAACTTTAACCATAATTATGAGAGCATCCTTGGATTCAGGGGAGGTCTCCATGGACTGGTGATGTGCAAATGTATCCCTAATTCAAAAAGGGGGATCAAAGGGTGATATGAGTAATTTCAGACCTGTTAGTTTAACTTCTGTTCCAGGGAAAATAATGGAGTCACTGGTTAAAAAAGCATTGCAGGATAATCTTGACAAGGTGAATTGATGAATTTGAAGTGCTGATCAAGGCATCAAAGGCAGATATTGTTGGGATATCAGAGACATGGTATCACACAGATATCAGCATTGCAGAATTGGAATTTGGGGAGTGCAATGTGTACAGAAAGGATGGACAGGGTGGGAAGGAAGGAGGGGTTATGCTGTTAGTTAAGAAACACAAAATCTAAGGAAGTGCATCCAGTTGGATGTGCAATGTTGAGTCAGTTTGGTGTGACATAAACACTGGGAAAGGGAAAATGAGAGTAGGAGTGTGTTATAGGCCTAATAACTCTGTTGAGTACAACAAAACAATGTATTGCTTTGGTTTGTGCAGAGAAATAGTGGACCAGTAAATCAGAATGTCTTGTAATGGGGGATTTTAACTTTCCAGATATTGACTGGAACTTGTGTGTTCGTCACTTGCACGCTAGCAAGACTTTTGTTGATTTATTGGAGCATTCTTTTCTGCAGCAACATGTTCGAGGGGCAACCAGAAGGGGTAATACTCTTGATCTGATTATCATCAGTGATGACTCATGCATTAGGAATTTGCAGATAAAGGAACACTAGGTAAAGTGATCAGAGTCTACTGATGTGGGATTTACTTAAAGATGTAACTACCATCAAGGGTAAAGGGAAGGGTTTTTGTTTTCGTAAAGGTGACTGCAGTGGTTGCAGTCAGTTTTTGAATTCTGTACAGGGGGATCAACTGATGATGTTAAAAACAGTAAATTCTAAATGGGAGGCCTTTTAGGAAGCTACTAGGCTTTTCATACCAACTAAGAAATACTGTTCAAGGTTTAGGCCTAAATGGATGTCAGATGAATTGAGGCTCGTGGCAGAGAAGAAAAATGCATGGGATGCATATAAATTAGCAGGTGACACGGAAGCCTATGGCAGATATAAGCTAGTCCGTGATCAAGTCACAAAGGAGGTTAAGCAAGCGAAGGCTGATTACGAGAAATCTTTGGCAAAGGATGCAAAGAAAAACAACAAAGACTTCTTTACTTATGTAAACTCTAGAAGGAAGAAGGGGATGTAAATGTACGTAAACTCTAGAAGTAGGTGATGAATCAGATTGGTCCACTTGATGCTGATGGTTCGATTGTTGATGATCCTGCTCAGATAGCTGACAAACTGAATGAGTATTTTGCATCTACATTCACACATTAGGAATTCTCTAAGGAAGGGGAGAACAGAAATTTACTAAACTCTAACAGGGAGCTAAATGATTTTGTAATAATGGAGAGCAAAGTGGAGGAGAAATTGTTGAAGTTAAACTTAAAAAAGGCAGATGGAATCTATCCAGTTATATTGAAGTAGGCAGCAAGGGAAGTTAGCAAACCCTTAGCCATAATTGAGACCATCCTTAGATTCAGGGAATGGCCCCATGGAATGGAGATGTGCAAATGTATCCCCAATTCACAAAGGGGGTCAAAAGGGTGGCAAAAATAATTATAGACCTGTTAGTTTAACTTTTGTTCCAAGTAAAATAATGGAGTCGCTGGTTAAAGAAGTGATGCAGGATCACCTAGACAAGAGTGCAATAATATTTCAGACACAGCATGGATTTGTTAAGGAGGAGACTTGTCGGACCAATTTGATTGGCTACTACGATGTGGTCACAAAGGAATTGGATGCAAAAAATAATTTTTGATATCATATACTTGGATTTCAGGAAAGCTTTTGATACTGTTGCACATGGAAGCCTGCTGTACAAATTGGAGCAGTATGGCATTAAATTGGAGCAGTATGGTCACTGCAATGGATAAAGGGATGGTTGAGTGGGATACGGTAGAGAGTGGTAATATATATATACACTGCTCTACATGTACTAATGTTATTAGTGGAGTCCCCCAGGGTTCGGTGCTGGGCCTATTGTTGTTTTGTGTATCTATTAATGATATCGATGGAGGTATATCAGACTTAATGTCCAAGTTTACAGATTATACAAGGTTGGCAGGGTTGATAATGATAGTAAAGACAGTATACTACTGCAACAAGATCTAGAAAAGTTAGGTAGATGGGCTGAGAAGTGGCAACTGAAGTTTTAATATTGACAAATGTACTGCATATGGGTAGTACTAACATAAGAGAAATATAGCAACTGTGTGGTACTACACTCAGGAGGTGGAGAATGGAAAAGACCTGGGGGTAATTGTGTAGTTGGATATGAAGTTCTCTGAGCAGTGCAGATGGGCTGCCAGAGCAGGTCATGGAGTTTTGCCAATAATATATAGGAATTTTGCCAGCAGAGACAAGGAGGTGATTATCTCTTTGTATAAGGCAATGGCCAGGCCACACTTTGAGTACTGCGTTACAGGTCTGGAGTCCTTTTTAGGAAGGATGTCGAGTTGCTAGAATGAGTACAGAGAAGGGCAACAAGATTGGTGAGAGGAACAAAGGCATTCTCTTACCAGGAGAGGCTTGAGAGGAGAGTAGGCACGTGCGAGGTGATCTTAGTGAGGTTTACAAGGTCTTGAATGGTTTGAGCAGGCTCAATGCTGATGGGACACTTTCACTTGCTGAGATTAAGAACCTGAGGGAGCATAGATTCAAATGGAGAAAAGACAGTTGTAGAATAGATGTGCCGAAGTTTGCCTTTAGCTAGTGGATAGTTGATTGCTGGAACAGATTTCTATCTGTTGTTGTGGAAGTTGATAGCCTAAATAAATTTAAGGCTAAACTAGACAAACATTGGAGTGACTGGATGGGTGAAATGGGAAGTTTTTTTTTTTTTGGTTTTTTTTGGCTGATGCTCTATAAGCTTGCTTTCTTGCATCATATGCCTCAACTAATGCTAAGACCACAGTTATAGTTCAGACATAGTGCGGGTTTGTTAGGGGAAATCTTGTCTAACTAATTTGATTGGATACTATGGGTCACAGAGGAATGGATGCAAAAAATAATTTTGATATCATATACTTGAATTACAGAAAAACTTTCAATATTGTTGCACATAAGTCTGCTATAAAATTAACAGCAGTGTGGCATTAAGTGCTAGTTATTGCTGTTGATAATGGGATGTTGAGTGGAAGAAGACTGAGGGTGGTTATTACTGAACACTGCTCTTCATGGACTACTGTTATTAATGGAGTCCCCTAGGTTTTGGAGTTGGTACCCATCGCTGTTTTCTATATTTATTGATGAAGGCATATCAGGCTTAATGTCCTAGTTTACAGGTAATACTAAGGTTGGCAGGGTGGTTAATGACAATATGCTACTGCAACAGAATCCAGAAAAGTTAGGCAGATGGACTGAGAAATGGCAACTGTAGTTTAACATTGACAAATGCAAAGTACTGCAAATGCAAAGTGCAGGTAGCAGTAACCACAGAGTAATGTATCAACTGTGCGGTACAACAGTAATGGTAGTGGAAAATGAGAAAGAACTGGGGTAATTGTGCAGTCAGATGCAAAGTTCTCTGAAACAGTCTGCCAGAAGCTTTTGTCAATGATATTGCTAGCAGGGATAAGGAGGTGATTATACCATTGTATAAGGTAATGTTCAGGCCACATCTTGAGTACTGCATACAGGTCTGGAGGCCTCATTTTAGGAAAGATGTAGAGCTGCTGGAACGAGTACAGAGAAAAGAAACAAGATTGGTGAGGGGAACAAAGGAGTGCTCTTACCAAGAATGGTTTCAGTCCTGCAAATTTGCAGTGTCTGGAGACTAGGCACCTGCGTGGTGATCTGATTGAGCTGTTTAAGGCTTTGAATCGATTGAGCAAGTTCAATGCTGAGTGTATTCTTCCACTTGCTCAGATTACATACATTATTGGGCATAAATTCAAATTGAGGGAGGACGGTTGCATAATACATGTGCAGAAGTTTGCCTTTTGATAGTGAGTGGTTGATTACTGGAACAAACTTCCATCTATTTTTGTGGAAGTTGATAGCTTAAATAATTTCAAGGATGAACTAGACATGGTATTGGAGTGAATAAATGGGTGAAGTGGGAATTTTTTTTTTTTGGGGCTGATGCTGTATAATCTTGCTTTCTTATATTATATGCTGCTATTAATGCCAAATTTAATTTTGATGTAACATATGATGGAATG
This sequence comes from Mastigoproctus giganteus, assembly GCF_048544385.1. Taxonomy (NCBI): domain Eukaryota; kingdom Metazoa; phylum Arthropoda; class Arachnida; order Uropygi; family Thelyphonidae; genus Mastigoproctus; species Mastigoproctus giganteus. The sequence continues at coordinate 92,172,164 of NC_143583.1, read as the reverse complement.
CTGGATATAACCATGGTATGACCTATATCAGGGTTTCCCAAACTTTTTCAAGCATGGACTGGTGTTTGCAGATATTTTTTTTATTTTTATTTTTTTTTTCCCCGGCCCACCTCTAGTTATAAATTATTTTCAATAATTATACTCGTAGATTCAGGAAATAATGGCACTACCATTAGGACAATTGACACATTTTTTAGTCTTTTTTTTGGGAAAATAAATATTTATTTAATGAGTATTTTTAGTATAGCTGGATATTTGGTATTTTATTACATTTTCATTTCTTCAGGAAATTCTTTTATTGTTTTATGTAGGTATATTTCAAATCAGATGTTTGCAGACCGGTACCAGGTATATTTCAAATAAGTTGTTTTGCGGAGGACCGGTACCAGGCCATGGACCACACTTTGGGAAACCCTGACCTATATTATTGATTTATCATTCTTAGTCACTGTTTCTGTGGAATCTACATACTCAAGACAGGCAGTATCCATCACAGAGTGCTTACTGTCTCATTTATGATAGTGCAATTGATGTAGGAAGGCAGATCATTTTTATTAGGCCAGTTATTATAATCATCCTTGTTTAGGTCAATGTCCACAGGAAGGAAATTTTTTGTGCAGGATTTAGCTGTATGAACACAAACCAGGATTTGGGAATCGTTTGGTTACAATAGCCAATGGTTTAACTTTGTGAACAGATAAAGTTAATGCCTAGAATAAATAAAATAATTTTATATTTTAAAAATATTTTATGTCGAGATTGACCTATAACCTAAATTTGCTGGTAGCACAGTTGGTTTTCTTGAAGTTTTTTGGAAAGCAAATGGTGTCTCATTGATGGTACATTCTCACTTTCAAACTATGAAGTAAGGATATTACACTGGGTGGAAAAGACGTTAGTTCGAAGCTTGGCACTAAGATGAGGAATTTTTATGGACCACTTTGTGAAAAAGTCACAACATGGCTGAGTTAGTAAATTTTTGGCGAAGGTAGCAACTCGTGTTTTTCATCTGCCAAACAGGAAAATCCACTACACAAAACATGCAGTTTACAGATTATGTGTATGGCTCAGTATGGTCTGTTGCTGATAACCTAAAAAAAAAAGACTAAAATCCCAGTTAGTAAGATTATAGTAATTTGATTTACATTAAAATAAAAAGGTCTTGTTTGTTACTTTTTTAAAGAAAAATCATGTTCTTTATTATTTTTAATAAAGATTTTTTTTAAACCCTTGGGGCATTCGTTTTTGTTCATGTGCGAACTTGCTTCCCTGTTTTGGGTATGACAATTTGTTTCTGGGAGATTAGGATGTTGCTGAGAACAGCAAATTGTGACACTTGTGAAAACAAAACTCCCGCGTTCCTCGTTATAGGTGTTCTGTAGAACCGGTACAAACCGGCTGGGTGATACCATTGATTGCATTAACACCAAATACGTATTTATATATCCTTTGAGGTAAACGATTTTAATACCGAGATAATATGCCTAAGAGAAACAGCTTTCCGCCACGTGATGTCTTTAGGCGGCAAAGAATCTATTACCTTTCTTTTTCTTTCTTTTTTGCTCCTCTCAGTAGTGGTTTTTGCTTTTGCGAGGTTACAGGATAGACAATTAGCGTGAGGCCTTGTTTTATATTTTTTCATGATACGAGGCCACTGGTCTTAAAAGAGACCTGTGTCCTCGGGCCTTCTGAGAAGGGACTCTTAACTTCTCTCGTTCTTAAAGCCACCTCTCGTGCCTCACCCTAGAGCTTTTCATAGATGACGTTACATCACTTGATTAGTTCAATTGGCCTAAATGCATTTTGGAATTTGTATGAATGGTGTGAAAATTAGAATATTTCGTATTTATTTATAAATTTGTGGACCCTAGACAAAATATTTGTACATGTTCCCTACGGAGGGAACCTCAAGAGAAATTTTTCAAATAATGCGCAAAATACTAAATTGGTGTTATTTTATTATTATTTTTTAAATGGTAATAATGACTGTAGCCTGTACTGTATTCGTGTAAAGTAACCCATTCACTTGCAGTAATTTAGAAAGATTAATGGAACAGATTATCTGTGGGGAGTGGTAACGAGCCGTAGACAGTTGTCCACCTTGTTTCAGCATAAATTCGACCCTGGTACTCCTATATATCGTATTATTAAAACTGTTTAGTTCTGAATTTTCTGGCCAGAATGTGTACTTTTGCGAGGTGATTTTTTTCCATTTTCTCTGGATACTTTGATTAATGTCCTCAGCGAGATTCGAATCCAAGGTCTTGGATTCGAATGAAGTTAGAAATAGCGTGCCCGTCTAATTGCAAATTAATCTTTGCCCTTCAGAAAATATGGAGAAATTCTTAATTAAATGCTTCTTCAATCGGCCATGTAGTTGCCGATCGCGAGCAAAGGGAATAGGGTTTCCCTACGGATTGTTCAAGTTTTCCAGTTGTACATCAACAGTAGAGTCATGAGACTAAGATGCCGAGAATAAATGTCTGTTTATTCTCGATTACAGCCGAGGCCAGAAGAGTTTACACATTGCTTGTGACTGTATACATATTGAATTAATTCTTATTAAGAGCAGTAGATTTTTGGTGCCACAATTCACAACCTCTTCACTTGTGGACGCGCACTGGTAAAACTAATAAAAAACATAATATGAAAATATAGCAACGTACGCAGAGGAAGAATTGGGGATATACTCGCAAATCCTCCCTCGGAATTTGGAAAAATCTTTTTTACTTTTGCATTAACAATTACCTCTAATTCTAAAAGAAATTCTTACCGCTCTGTTGCTGAAATTTTCATAATTTGGTTGCCAGCTATCTATTTCTCTCCCTCTACTCGTCTTCGAATAAAATTTCTGTGCACATCCCCGCGAAAGAAAATAAAAAAATATTTTAATTTCCAGTTTCGGAAAGGATTTTTTTATAATACGCCTCTTAAAAATTTTTAAAATGTGTTTAAAAGTGGAGGGAGGGGAGGAAAAATGAGCTCTCTTCCATTCTTAGCTATAATAAATCCATTTCCAAAATTTGTTGGCTCATCTTAACTGTGAATTACGAGACAATTGAAGTCTGAATTGAGATTTGATGTCAATCTGCAGTCCTAGCAGAAAGGTCCTCATTTATTAACGAAACGGGACAGAGGGGCATCCATATATCCACAGGGATGTCCATCTATCCCTTTAACTTCCGATTTCCAGGTGAATAGTCTTCCTGTCATCCACTTTTATCTTCACCCCATTTTTTCCAACACTTGGTCTATCACGCTCCCTTTCCAATTTAAAAAAAAAAAAAAAAAAAAAAAAAATCGAGAGTTCCCCCCCCCCAGACCTTCCCTGGCCAGCTCAGGCGCAGTCGAGGGTTCGTCCCCGCCAGAGACTATATCTGTTCCCCACTATACCCGGCCGCCTCCTCGTGACGGTGGATGGGCAACGTTTGTGTCCCACTGGGGGTCCCGCGGCTAACAGACTAACACAATCCAACACTACAGTACAGTACACAGACCAACACTAAAACTTACACCGTCACTGGTCTTTACAGAGTTTGTACCGCGACGCATAAGTATACAAACGCGGAGTTGGGTGGGGGGAATCCCTGGTGCTGCTTGACAAGCAATGCTGTACAGCAGTAGTTCCCAAACTACTGAGATCTACTGACCCCTTCAAAAATGAAAAAACTTTTGCGGACTCCTATATATATATATATATATATATATATATATGCAATATACACTGGTGTTCAAAGAAAGTGCTTCACCTAGGAATTTCACATTTCTAACCCTTTTTCGCGATGGTATAAATAAATAAATTTTCTGTTTATACTCAGGGACGACCAGACGGTCAGAGGAGTTCACAAGATAGACAGAATACAAGCAACAGCACCGTATTCAGCAGTCACGGGCTTGAACCCCGGTCACTCAAGGCACGTGTACTTATGCACCCGCGCGCCTGACCACTAGGCTACGGCGGCCTAATGACTAGCTTACTTTAGAAATGGGAGATATACCTCTATGATGTCTTGTAGAACACTTCAGGGCTGTTTCCTGGCGAGCTAAGAGTTGTAATGGACCGTTCTTCCATTACAGTAATTACAGAAGTGCCTACTTACACTTTTCGCCCGATGACAAGGAGCAGAGTCGTCCTGAAAGATGCAGTTACTTGGCAGGTTGGAATGGTCTCTAACGGTTGGCAGAAATTTGCCTTCTAATATAGCCAGGTATCCATTGGCGTTTACGAAACCTTTTATAAACTGCAGGTGACCGACTCCGCGATACGAAATGTACCCCCATATCATTTGGCTGGTAGGGAATTTCACTGTAGACACCATACAGTTTGGATGGTATTCTTCACCACGTCTACGGCGAATCGTTTGTTTCCCATCAGAGCCATGCAGGTTGAATTTCTTCTCATCCGAGAAAATAACTGAGTTCCACTACTCGGGGGGGGGGGGTCCATTTGATATGCTCCTTGCACCAAATTAATCGGGGCTTCTTCTTAGGACGACAGGCTAAAAGTCCATTTTTGAAGATTCGTCTCCTGACTGTTACTGCACTTGCTACCACTTCTGTATGTTCCCATTCTCTTTTCAACTCAGACGAAGAAGCTTTGCGGTTTTTAAGGCATAAGCGCTTCAAAACGTGGTCCTGTTTTGGCGTAAAAAAAAAAAAAAAAAAGGAACCGTCCGGTTCCTTTTTTTTCCTATCAGCAGAACCAGTATTCTTGAGTTCGGAAAGAAATCTACTCACTGTCGACTGATTACAAGACACTCTATAAGCAATATGACGGGAAGAACATCCCATCCTTCCTCACATAAAGCAACAATAGCACTCTTTCTTCGTGGCGTCAACTGCACGTAACTCGCCGTTCTGACACAAGCAAGGAATAGCTGCAACTCTTGCAGAGCGTGCTTATATAGCTGAAAGTAACAGCTGATGCAATATTTTTTCAGAAAACCCAGTGTATAAAACACTTTTCTGGGCAAAAAAATTCAAAGTATTATGTTAAAAACAACCCAACTCTTATTTTTACATAAATATATAATAATAACTTTATTTATCATCAGTTTGCTATACATACATAAAACGAATAATTTGACCAGTTCCAATGGGGTCCGTTTCACGGACCCCCTGGAACTAGTATACGTACCCCCAGGAGTCCGCGGACCCCAATTTGGAAAACGCTGCTATACAGTGTTATCTACGAAATGTAGGAAGTGTAAGATTTTCCATATTTGGTTATTATCGGCTTTACATTTAATTAAAGAATTCTACTGCTTGGACATCGCCAAGTGTAAATTGAACGCCACAGATGGTTTATAAAAATAATCCATTCTCCTTTCAGAAAAGTGTTGACACCCAGCAGCTATTATGGCGTAAAAGATACCCATAGCAACGCTGTGCGTCGCACACCGCATGCAGTTTTATGTACTGCTTGTCACGGATGACCTTTGAACTAGTTTGGAAATGGCGAGCAGTAGCGAATTGTCAGCTAAACGGTGTAACAACCGAAACTATCATTCGTTGGGGAACACTGTACAGTAACGGCGATAGAAATAAGATGCTTAAGATGTTCTCCCCTATAGAGACTGTTTACTTGTTGCATTCTTAACAAAAAAGAACGGAGCAAAGCAGTGACACTTTCCAGCTTGCAAATCTGACAAGTATTAACTCAACACAGCAGTTTGCCCATAATTTGAACGACCCTTTGCTAGTCAAATAGCCTGGAGATTATGAAATCTTGCTGAAATAGTTTTATGGCGAAGACTTCAGAGATTCTTAGGTTATTAATCACTAAGAATGGAAAGATTCCTGGATAGTAACGTCGAATCTTAGGTGACAAAGAAAAAAAAACAAAAAAAAAAAAAAAAAAACCACAGCATAACCTAGCCCATTGTAAACCGATCACTGTTCGCCATAACAGTGGCTGCTCGAGTAAATTTTATTTTTTATTTTGTTTTAAACGCAAGTCAATTTAATTAATTTTATTAAGCCGAAAGATCGATGTTATGCGTTTTTCTACTTTCTAGTGTAATAATAATAAACTGGAAACTTAAAAGAACAAAATAAAGATATACATTCCTTTATAGTGTCAGAACATGAAACTGAGTCCATTAAACGTCAAAAATTCAGTGTTCGCTTGCCGGGAAATCCTCTAGGTGTCCGTTGAAACTAAGTAAAAGAGTACGTTCTGAAATTGATGTACTGTCTGCTTAGAAACATTTGCACTTTCGATATTTCGTAAGACTCTCGGATTATAATACCTCAGGTGGACACCTCATCGTAAATCGTGAGCACTTTAAACCGCCCGTTTTTGCGCCAATAAAATCAATCAATCAAACCTTAAACCGTGAGTTTTGTTTCGAAAGGTGTACCAGAAGGAGGAGTCCTGTCTGCCATCCTGTTTGCAGCAACGTTGGAGTCTTTTCTTGTGAACAATATTTTTTGTCCTATGCGAACAGCATTAGGTTTATCAGATCTAACAACCCAGAGCGGGTTCCTATAATTATCCAGCGTAGCACCACTGTAATCTTGCATCGAATGATTTGTCATAATCGAATGAATCATTTGAATGATATAATCAAAATAATGGAATGATTTGCTATAATCGATTATGATCTCTAGTTATGCCCACCATTATTGCTGATCTTGTAAACTTTTCTGACCCTGTGTGGCTGTCCCAAATTATAAACAGAAAATTCATTTATTTTTAATACAGATATTTTCAAATTGGGCTTGAAGCAAAAAAACTATCGCTTGAAGTACGAAAATAAAGTATCGCTCCTTCCCCTACCCAACATGTTACTGTTTGATGGTGTCGCCGCTCAAAACGGTCTATACACGAAGAAGAGTATTCTGCTGATGTTATTAAATCTGTTGGTAATTTCGATGCATACAGCCGGGATAGTGGTGGACTAGGTACTGCTATTTGAACCCACCTCCAAAAATAAGGTTCCGTAATTTTGTTTAATGTGAATAATAGGCAAAAATGGGGTTGTCAGCTGAAATATAATTAATCATTCAGCAGGATTATACTGTGTTATGGTTAATTTACTGAATGCATTTTACGAGTACGCTCTTTCTTTGTAAAACTGATTTCGAAGTAATTTCAGATCAAAAAATTGCAGGATTAAAAAAACTTTCTCCCCCTTTGGTAAACGAGTAATAACAGAAGACTTATCTATAAGCCAAATATAGAAAAAAGTCATTAGCACATTTTTAAAATCAGTTATGTAAATATGATATTTATTGTAAGGTTAAATTTTATTTAAAAGTGATATATACAACCTGATTCTCTAAGTGCCCTCCTGTAAAAATGAAAGTTTTGACCTTAGTAGTATGTACGAGTAAGACTTGAACTTTCTTCCTTTTGCGCCAAAGGCATGACGCATGAGTTTCCATCGCATTAAGGTGAGTTGACCATAGGCGCCTTTAGTCTTTCCATCCTGTTTACATTTAGAACTACGGGAACTATAAACATCCTTCACCACGGCTCAGCGAAAGAGCTATGTTTAAAAGAAATATTAGAATGAATGGGTTTTGCTTTATAGGAAAATAAATTTTTAAAAATTACCATTCGTTTTCTGTTGTTTAAAGAACCCTGCTGCTGTATGATTAACAGTAATACTTAAATATTCTGTGCCTCTTTTATTATGCAGAATCCCTGAATGATGGGGGAATAGAGATTCCCATCTCAGCTAGATTAATTAATCCGTTTACAGAGTAGAAGAGAAATGCCTGCTTCATTTCAAACCGTTCAAAATTACCTACTATACTTCTAAAAACTGTACTTTTTTTTTTTTCTTTTTTGGACTATAAGGCGCGCCATGTTTTTTTGAAAGTCACTTGAAAATACCTCATTGAATTTTCTGACATGTAGAACAAAAACAAACATCACGCACTGCTTTAGAGCCATACCTTTTCAGTACGATATATAGTACTTACGTGACGCAGTACAACAAACTAATGTACAAAACTCCCAAATACTTTTAAACACGAGGCGACACTAGTGTGCGGAAATTCAAGCCGAGCTTACTGTACTTGCTGTGCTGGTGCCATCCATTTTTATGATCAGTTTTTAATTCCAGTTAGAATTACAAATATACCTTAAAAAAAAAAGAGGAAAAACACTAATTGGATAACTAAACTGAAATGTGTGGCTTGTAACCAGCTACTGTAATACTAACCTTGTGCTAGCTACTGTATATTTATCATTCATCAATATAAATGGAAACGAGACACTGACGAATCTTGGCCCTATTCTTTGATATCTGTGGTTGTGTAATTGTAAACCTTGGTTAAAGATAAAAGAGCTGGAAAGTTCAGTTGCCTCAGTTTGGCTTAACTAAGATTCGGTGTGGAAGAGCATAATACTCTATGAATGGAAGCTAGCACAGAAGTTATCATTATGTAGGAGTAGTCATGGTAAGGCCTTAGTGCTCTAGGTATGGCCTGACCATAGTCTTGTACTACGGGATATCACCTCCCTGTCCCTGCTAGCAAAATTCCTATACAGTATATCGTGCCCGTCTGCACTGCTCAGCGAACTTCATATTTGACTGCACAGTTCCCCCAGGTCTTTTTCATTTTCCACTTCTCTGAGTGTAGTACCACACAGTTGGTATGTTTTTCTTGGGTTATTGCTACCCATACGCAGTACTTTGCATTTGTCAATGTTAAATTTCAGTTGCCACTTCTCAGCCCATTTGCCCAACTTATCTAGATCCAGTTTGAGTAATAAATAATAATAAATTTTCTGCTTATACTCCTGGACGACCAAACGGTCAGAGGAGTTTGCAAGATACACAGAATACAAGAAACAGCACCGTATTCAACAGTCACGGGCTTGAACCCCGGTCACTCAAGGCACGTGTACTTATGCACCCGCGCGCCTGACCACTAGGCTACGGCGGCCTTTAGCATACTGTCGTTAACAACCCTGCCAACCTTTGTATCATCTGCAAACTTGGACATTAATCTTGATTTCCTGATTAATACACAAAACAACAATGGGCAGAGCACCGAACCCTGAGGAACTCCACTAATAACATTTGTCCATGAAGAGCAGTGTCCATTGATTACCACTCTCTGTCGTCTCCCACTCAAGCATCCCTTTATCCGTTGTAGCAACTTACCCTTAATGCTATACCTCTCCAATTTGTACAGCAATCTTCCATGTGCAACAGTATCAAAAGCTTTCCTGAAATCCAAGTATATGATATCAAAATTTTTTTGGAATCCAGTTCCTTTGTGACCACCTTGAAGTATCCAATCAAATTGGTCAGACAAGATCTCCCTTTAACAAATCCATGCTGTCTTAACTATTACTGCAGTGTCTAGATGGTCCTGCAATGCTTCTTTAACAAGTGATTCCATTTTCTCCCCCGGAACACAAGTTAAACTATCAAGTCTATAGTTACTTGTGTCATCTTTGGAACCCCGCTTGTGAATTGGTGATACATTTGCACACCTCCAGTCCATGGGACCTTCCCTGAGTTCAAGGAAGCTCTCATAATTATGGCTAAGGGTTTGCTTACTTCCTTTGCTGCCTCCTTTAATATAACTGGATAGATCCCGTCCACTCCAGGTGCCTTCCTTATGTTTAACTTCAACACTTTCTCCTCCACTTTGCTCTCAGTTATTACAAAATTACTTAGCTCCCTGTTAGTTTGATAAACTTCTGGCATTTCCCTCATTGAATAACTCATCTATGAATGTAGATGCAAAATACTCATTCAGTTTATCAGCTACCTGAGCATCATCAATAGTCAACCCATTTATGTTAAGTGGTCCAATGTGATTCATCCCTTTCCTTCTAGACTTTACATAAGTAAATAATTCTTTGTTGTTTTTCTTTGCATCCTTTGCCAAAGATGTCTCATAATCTGCTTTCGCCTGGCTAACCTCCTTTGTTACTTGATTACAGACAAGCTTATATGTGCCATAGGCTTCTGTCACCTGATAATTTATATGCATCCCATACATTTTTCTTCTCTGCCACGAGCCTCATTAATTCACATGACATCCATTTATGCCTGAACCTTGAACAGTATTTCTTAGTTGGAATAAAAAGCCTAGTAACCTCCAAGATTAAGTCCCTGAAGGCTTCCCATTTAGAATTCAACGTTTGTAACATCATCAGTTATTCCCACTGTACAGAATTTAAAAACTGTCTGAGACCTGTAGTCACCTTTACGAAAGAAAAGCCCTTCCCTTTAGCGTTGATGGTAGTTACATCTTTAAGTAATTCCCATATCAGTACATTGTGATCACTGTCACCCAGTGGTTCCTTTATCTGCAAATTATTAATGTCTGAATAATCACTATTGATAATCAGATCAAGATTATTACTCCCTCTGGTTGCCTCTCGAACATGCTGCTGTAGAAAACAGTCATCCAATAAATTTAAAAAAGTCTTCCTAGTATAGGGAAACAGAAATCCAAAGAAGAAAAAATTAGTCAAGAAACACTTGTCATGATGAACCAAAGACGACAAATGAAGATCAAGAAAAACACGGACAGGGAGAAAATTGAGTATACTGAGTTATGCAAAGCCATTAGAAAGAGACTCAGAGAGGACATAAGAAGATTTAACACAAGAAAAGTAGAACAAGCATTAAGGGAAAACAAAGGATTTAAATCAGCAGCCATGAGCAGTAATACAGAAAGACAAATGATACTGAAACTGAAGAATAGCGATGGTGTACTTATAAACAGCAGAGAAGGCATAATTCAAATAGCAGAAGACTACTATAGAGAATTATACAAGGAGCGAGGGAATGATACCAGCTGTGGGGAACATGGATTGCAAAGTAGCAACACATACGACATACCCGATATTCTTCCTGATGAGGTAGAACATGCATTGAAGAAAATGAAGAATCGGAAAGCCCCGGGGGAAGATAAAGTTACTGTAGAGTTGTTAAAATTGGGAGGAAGAGACATAACACAAAAACTGGCAAGGCGCTTCACAAAGTGCATTAGAAAAGGTGTGATGCCTAAGCAGTGGAATAATGCAATCATAGTTTTGCTGCATAAGAAAGGAGATAAATCAGAAATTGGAAATTATAGACCAATTAGCTTGTTATCCCATATCTACAAGTTGTTCACAAGGGTCATTACTAACAGATTAGAAAGAATACTTGATGAGAATCAACCGAAGGAGCAAGCTGGCTTTAGGACAGGATTCTCAACTATGGATCACCTTCACGTAATATCACAGCTAATGGAGAAAGCAAATGAATATAAAACACCATTATGCCTGGCATTTGTGGATTATGAAAAGGCATTTGACTCCATACAGCATAAGGCAATGTTTCGGGCACTGGAAAGACAAGGCATAGATACTCCATATATTATGATTTTGAAGAAAATATATGAGAGTGCTACATCCTTTATTAGACTAGACAAAGACAGTAGCAAATTTAAAATCGAGAAAGGAGTTCGACAAGGAGACACAATATCTCCGAAGCTGTTTACTGCTGCCCTTGAGGAAGCTTTCAGAAGATTAGACTGGTCGCAGAAAGGAGTCAATGTGAACGGAGAGTACCTAAACCATTTACGATTTGCAGATGACATTGTGGTCATAAGCCACGATCCCAAAGAATTAGAGGAAAATCTTAATCAGTTATGCACAGTTAGTAAGGATTTTGGACTAAAGATGAACATGGCTAAAACAAAAGTATGCCACATAAAGGGAAATAATGATTGAAGGAGCAGTAATTGAAAAGGTGGAGTCATACACTTATCTGGGAGTTATTAGCTGTAATAATGATAAATGGCTGGAAGTCAAGAGAAGAATAAATTTTGGATGGATAGCATTCAGGAAATATAGTCACATACTGAAGAGCAATATCCCAGTTTGTCTGAAACGTAAAATAATGAACCAATGTATACTCCCCACCATGACTTATGGAAGTGAAACTTGGGCACTCACCAAAAGAATGGAAGAGAAGCTAAGAACTACACAGCGAAGAATGGAACGAATTATATTGGGAATCAGACTGTTAGATAAGAAGAGAAACACATGGATTAGGCAGCAAACTCAAGTAAAGGACATTCTTATGAAAACTAAAGAACTAAAATGGTCTTGGGCAGGACACATAGCTCGAAGACATGATGACAGATGGACTAAGAAAATAACAGAATGGTACCCAAGAGGAGCTAGAAGAAAACCTGGAAGACAAAGGCGGAGATGGATAGATGAAATTCATGAGTTTTTGAGTAGTAAATGGATGGCCAGTGCTCAAAACAGAAGGAACTGGAAAGTTGCTGGAGAGGCCTTCATCCTGCAGTGGATTGAGAATGGCTGATGATGATGAGTGTGGGAGTGACCAAAGCGCAAGTTCCAATCAATATCTGGAAAGTTAAATCTCCCATTATAAGACATTCTGATTTACTGGCCCACCCTATTTCTCTGCACAATTGCTCATTATACTCATCAGATTCATTATGCCTATAACACACACCTACTTCTCATTTTTACTTTCCCAGTGAAAGTTGGGAAAGCAGTTGGTTGATGTAGGGCTTTAGGCGCATTGGTAACTTATTACATATTGAGCTGTATACAGTATGTAAATTGTGCAATCACAATTGCTGGATGAAAAACCCAAGTTTCCGTTAGAAAAACCATGCTACCCTCGCCCGAGACCGACTAACTCAGCTACATTTTGAAAAACGGCCCATAAAAGTTCTTCGCGTCATTGGCAGACAGGATTCTGACTCGGGTCTTTTACATCCGGTGCGGGCAGGACCGTGATTTTACTAATTGTGCTGCACGCCTGGGCTACAAATTAATGCTTAAACTGCTGATCTCATCTTTGCAAGTTCATGATGCAGCCCCACATAGCTTTGATTAATCTTCTTGTGCTGTTCTTCCTTGGAAATTAATGGTGCTTCTCTGTATTACTAATTCGGATTTTACTAGCTGCTCACTGTGCTGCAGGACATGGTGCTTCATAACGGATCGTGCCTAAATTTTTGGTATCATGCGTTCCATTAGAACGCACGATACCAAAAGAACCACATGCAGACCTTACTTAGCTAAAAAAAAGAAATGGTTTGTGTATAATGTGTGGCCCTCTAGTGAGAATTGGAAGAGAATTGCTAGGACCACTAAGTCCTGTTTTTACCACTTGCTTTAGTTTTTAACTTGATATCCTTTGATCTCTCTCTCTCAGGGTAACTCAATTTTTTTTTGTCTGGTGCAGCAAAAGCCTCGTGCTTCCTTGCACTGTATGGCTAATAATGATAATGAGTCGACCATCATCAGTGCGTACCATGCATTATATAAATTCGAAATTTCTTAATTTCTATTATATTTTATGTAATCTTAAATTCTATTATTTGTTATATAAATTGATTTTGTTATAGTGCATATTGAACATTACAGAGAACCTCTTATCGTTGTTTTTCCTTTTAATTTGGGTGGTTGACCCCGGAAGAAAGTCACCCAAGTTGTAGATATACAGCGATAAGTTTTTCTTTATTATTCTTTGTATATGTAACATACTTCACTTCTGCTTTCGCCATAGGTCTATTTAGGTATGTCTTTTACGATAATCATCCCCATAAAGTAATACATATATTTAACAAAATAATACGGTATAAATATTACATTATGGATGTAGTGTATCTATTGCCACTGCAATGGCACTAGCCCATAAATTCCGTATAATAATGATTACGTATACGGATTTATGCTGTTCATGACAAAGACACAGATGCTGTTCATGACAAAGATTGTTCATAACTTATTTATAGTGAGTGTGCTACCATGTAATAACAGTATTCTGTGAGTTTTGTTGTTACCCATAATAGTAGCTTCTTGAGCTACAATAATCCAAGAAGTTGCTTGACGCGGTTCTTGAGCCGTATTGGACGCTGTGATCCGGGTAATACGTTTCTGATCACAACCTTTTTTTTTTTAACTGGAATTTTATTTGAATGCACACAGGTTGACTGGCAGGTACCCCACCTAATACACTAAATTAAAAGAAATGTCGGATTCAGGCACAAGTAACAGTTTTTCAGTGGGAACTACAGTACTGTTTTTTTTTTTCTTTCCCTATTTTAGATTATGGAGTTGTAAGCATAACGCCCAATTCCAAATCTGTTTGGTAGTCTTGGAGATTTATGTGTCAAATAACCCCTATTAAGGGACACCCTTGTTAGGACTGAACCAAAGATGGAGAAAATGAAGAGGTTCAAAAGTTCAGTTAATGACAAACGAGAGAGCAAAGGAAAATGAAAGGAGAGTGTTCTTATATTATCGTAAATTTAAGTGAAGACCACTCGAAGGATACCAGATAACATACGGAACAGATATATGGCACTTATGCCCACTTTAATCTATCACTTAACATTCAAAGCCCTGTTCCTAGTATGAAAAGACTCAAGGCGCCAGGAAGACAGTACACACCTAAATTATGTGTAAAAAGGGCTAAACTTGATCGAGATATGGGGGGGGGAGCTAATGTTGTAACAAGCACTGCCCTTAAAAAATAATCCTTCTTGATTAGAAACTACTGATATGCCGTATATTTTCATTCAGCTAAAAACTTAAATCGCTATTCATGATGTTTACTATTATCACAAACTAAAGGAAACGGTAGGAGGAAAAAAAAAAAAAAAACCTTCGATATTAGGCCCACCCAAAAGCTGTCTTATCTGCCCATGTGTATTATTATTATGTATCCTTAAATTGTCTACGTTTTCCGGTCGGTTTTGCCTGACGAAATTCCGAATTTCCAGAGGGAGGAATTTTTGCTATTCACGCCTGAGACTGACAAACTCAGCCACAGAATGAAAAAAAGCCCATGTAAAAGTTCGCGACGAAAACAAATTTTATGAGCTTTGTCACAATTTGACCGAATTAGTCATGTTTCCGACTGAAAAAATTGCATGGTTCTTCCCTCCACCATTTCGAAAAACTCCAGTTTTTCATTCAGCAAAACAAAAAAAAATGGACCTTAACGTTAAAGAAACAATAAATAAATAAATATTTTAAAGTGCCTTAAAATTTCTCATTTTAAAATCAAAATTATTTCTTAATTAGTAAATCATAAGGTTTTCATCCAGAAAACCAGATAAGGTTTTCAGATTTTTGTCCCAGAAACTCTGGCTTTTTATCACGGAAAAAAAAACTTCGATAAAATATACATAAATTTCAAACGATACATCGATGCCTCTGTCTTGGCAAAATTGTAAACATCCCAACTTTAAATAATGATTAAGTTATACTGTATTTTATGTTACGTGGTGATAGATAGACGACACAGCTATCGATAAGATTTCATTTAATGGCTAGCTATCAATAAGTATCAGAAAAAGCATTTTTATGCTAGATTAAGAAGAAAAATGAATCATTGCCGTGACAAATTCATTTTTTAAATCTTTAAATATTAAATTTTTTAAATATTATAAATCAGTGAATAAAACAAAAAAAAATGTTGTACATGTATGTGTTCAGAAAGTTGATAGCAGAATTCGAATCTGTAGTGTAAAATTGTTGTTCATTATACCTTCTCTCTCTCTCCCCACAAACCACTTCACTAACCAAGAATATTTTCTTTTACCTTGCGAATCAGCATTCCACATCATTATTAATCATATCTTTTTATAACTTTTCCTGTTCCTTCTTCGCTCATTTTACGTTCGCTGTGACTTGCAAGTCTGTTTTTCCCACAGATTTGTGGAACATCAGGGGTGACACAAGTTTCATCCTTGGCAATCGTGGATCTTGTTTTTTCACGTTTCTCGATAAAAAAAAAAAATAATAAAATAAACTTAAATTATACAACTGATCTAAAAATTTAGAAATGAAGTTGAACACAGTTTAAATTCCATTTTTATACAAGATTTCAAAGTGATGGGAACCTGCAGTTCATATTTGCCACTTTTAGCATTAATTTGGAGCAAGTAAATGTCGCATCACCAATCTAGTCTTCTGCCCCGACGAAACAGATTCCTGGCAGTCGATTACTGGGTAATGCGATGGATGAATAGGGTCACGGGCAACGCATTCACCATCTCCAGGGCTGTTTTATATACCAACCTAGATATCACTCCCTGGAGAGCTCACATAGCATCCAGACATATTCATCTTCTTTCTCAGATGCTTACCGGTGTGATTGACGCCCCCAGTCTTCGAGGACTTATCTCTACTCCACGTGCTGGGCGCAGTAATGACAACCCCTACCCACCGTTACATTCTATACTGTCCAACCTGTGCTGTCTGAAGAATTTCTTCCCAAACAACGCAGTCAACCTTTTCAATTCATTGACAATAGACCCCGTGAAATGCTCCGAAAGCAAGAAGTACAGAGAGAAGAGCCTCTCTGAAGCGACTATAGAACAGGAACACCCCCCCCCCCGAGGAAACTACTCGGACAAAGAAGATGGAATGACCAACATGAAATGACCTTTGTATGAGACTGTCAATAATTGCAAATATACACACTTGTGTAAATAATTGTAAATATACATACTTGTGTAAATAATTGCAATTCTTGCATTTTTGCGCACCCTTCTAGCCTTTAGGCTGTGTAAAAGGGGTAAAAGCAAACACTTGCTACAATAATAAACGGTATAAATAATAAATAAGGGTGTTAGTGAATTCTCGTGACATGGATTGTGTAAGGACGAACATTTATATTCGTTAGCCTGTTACATTAATTTCATCATGTGGACATGTGTATATGTAATGGGCGGCACCTAGAACGTCTGTTGAACTCCGCCTCGTGTCTCTGTGAAGAACAGTATCACTACAAATGGGCCAGATATGTGTGTGACGTAGGATTGTGTGTGTGTGTGTGTGTGTTCTGTTATGTTCTGGGCATTCGCTACTCAGAAGCATCAGCCACTTGGCTACCCAGAAGCATCAGCCACCTGGACAGATGATTCTGGGTAGCCAACACTACGGGAAGGTGGGCCAGTTCCAGTAGAGCACGTAACGCCTCAAAAGACTGACCCACCTGATGTTGCCAAGGTGGGCCAGATTCCTCCTGGGGCCCACTCCAGAGGAAAAAGGAAGGAACGAGAGAGAGAAAAGAAAGAAAAATAAAATAATAATAATAATAAATAAATAAAATAGTAATAAATAAAATAAAATAATAATAATGATAAAGTAAACACAACCTCATAAACGTAAAACGTTTAATATTTTTCATTAAAAGCACTTGCCAAAAATTTCTTTACATAGTTAAAAAAAAAAAAAAAAAATTGATAGCGCCAGCCGCGGATCAGTGAGAGGGGAGGGAACTGATGATGTTTTTGTTTCATGGCTGCAGGAAAAGATTGGCCACACCTGTCTTACATAATGTTTTCACCAGAATTTGCAAGGTTCCTTAGGTAGGTCTGTGCTTAGTATTTTTCTGGAATTCTTCAAGGCTAAACAAGTGTCGTAGACCAGTATGTTCTAACTAGTCAGTCTAAGGCAAACATTCTTGGAAGTACAGGTATTTTTTCATGGTTTTTGCATTTTTCAATTGAATTCGAAATCAGTAATGTTGAATTTTACTGCACCTGGATCTTCCCAAATTAACTATTGTCTCATTAGAGATATATAAAACGAATGCTCAAATTACGTCAACTTCTCTAGATACGAGGAATCGCAAAATTCTTCATGAAAGCTTTGTTTTCCTGTTTTTCAACAAATGAAATCGCGTATTCCTGACACATTTATTCAGTAATTTTTTTATATTAAATATCGAACAGAAATCGCATTTACAGCTTTCATTGTATTTTTAAACTACAACCTTTTGTTAGCAAAGCTTGCAAGTCATGTGGCATATATAAGAACAGTATTTCATTTAATTTTCTACTAAGTGTCCTGGATTCTGTGTATGCATGCTCGTCCGCATGTAACAACTCAACTCTCAGTAGTTGAATTTTCGTGAAATTTTCTGTACTTTTAAAAAAATTTGTTTAGCTATTCCAAATTTCATTAAAATCGGACCAATAGAAATCCGGTAATTATTATTATTGTATATTTTTTAATTTTTTATTTAATTTTACCGTTTTCATGTAATAATTCAATTTCCAGTGGATGGATTTCATGAAATTTTTGTATTTGGACCTTTAAGACAGATTTGTAGAGCCATTCAAATGTCTCATGCATGTAAATAACTCGACTCCCAGTGATGGATTTTCATGAAATTTTCTTGAAACAATGTCCATTGTTTCTTGCTATGCGCTGATTGGAGGAATGAAGGCGAAATTTTGCGGATGTGCAGAAACAAATTTTTCTCGGCTCGCGCATAAAAATCGTTGCCTTTTGCCCCCCACCCCCTTTTGGTTATACATCATGATTTATTAGTACTGTATTTGCTAACGCGTCTGAAATGTAACGTACTGCGTACGTTAACTGACTTTTTTAACCGTGTTTAAACTTTTTTTATAGCCAATTTATTTTATTGCAGCTGTTTAAATTTTGACTTGTAATTTTATTTATTTACATTCTTTGGGTTATTTCCCTTTCTGTTAGAGTTACTTTAGTGTTTTATTAACACATTGAAATTGGGGTTTTCTCTGTTTTATGCAAAAATCAACAAAGAAAAAGAAAGCCTGATGTTTTAGGAATGAGTTAAATCCCCCTAGTTCGTTCTAATGGATAATATCTGTTCCCACAGAGAGCAACTTCAGAGTGAACATTTTTTTTTTTTCTGGATGGAGTGATTCCCAGACTCCACCCCATCGCGGAAGTATGGATTGCTTTAGGGCTGGGATGACGAACCAAATGGCACGCGGGCATCATAAATAGTTTATATTATATATAAAGTATTTTTCTTTTTATTCGAAGATAAATTTGTTTATCGAAATATGCAGCAATAGGTTTGTCATTAGACTGACGATCGAAATTGTTATTTTGGTTTTAATTTTAGCACCCATGGCGGAAAAGGCTCACTATTGCTGCCCGAGGGAGACAAATCTCAAGTTGTCAATCGTCTTCCAGAATTTAAGCCGCCGTGTGGTCAGCGCGCGGGTGCTGACGACACGGCGGCCACATGTGCATTGAGGGACCCGGGTTAAAGCCCGTGACTGCTGAATACGGTGCTGTTTCTTGTATTCTCTCTACTTTGTGAACTCCTCTGACCGTGTGGCCGTCCCAGAGTATAAACAGAAAATTTATTTTTTTATTTAACCTTACATAAGTTAGGAACTGCTCACCTCTCTTTTTCAACCCGGAAAAGGAGAAAGAGCGGTTTGTAAGAGAAGCAGCGAACACTTTCACTGTTATAAATGATTGCAGAACCGGAGGTCATAAATTAAGATTATGCGGGGGAGTGGTGTAGGCTGGATTCTAAATTTTCTTTAATCCAGCAAGTTGTTAATTAATGGAATGAGTTACCTCCGTTTATTCTTAAGGCTGAAACCTTGAGGAAATTCAAAGGTCAGCTGGATAGTTACGAGAGGAGAGAAATACATTAGGTAGTTCATTTACTTTAATTTTTGGCTGGTGCAGCAAAAGACTACAGCTTCCTTGGACTATATGGCTAATACTAAAATTGCGCTCTTCAGTATTATTTGAATTCTCTCATGTCGGCATATGTTTCCGGGTAGGAGGGGCAGTTGTGAACTTCAGTGTCTGTTTGTTGACAGTTTAGAAAACTTATGTGAAAATTAATGTTATCGAAATTCCAGGGGACAGGCGATGTTCCTTCAAGATTTTGGCCCCTCGTGCTATCGCCCATTCACCGAAACTTGTCAATGGTTCCGGAACTTATAGGTGGTCCAGGATTACGTTGTTAATGAGCATGATTTAGTATCACTGACGGTTTCGTAAATAAATATTCCAAGACAGTATGTACTGTAGGTATTTTGACAGATTTCATAAATATTCCAAGACAGTTTCCTTCTATTCATTTCTGAGCTGAATTAAGGTTGTCTTGTGTTATTTGCGGTTCAAAAATAACGAGCAAATAACGATCCTTTTAAGGATGGGTGAACACCTTAAAAAATTTAGGGTAAAGGGAATGAGGTTATTCCCAGAGCTTTTCTTCTACATTGTTAACTTCCCCTAATATTCATCACCCGTTTCTCAAAACACAAGATATCGAAGAATGATAGCATCGTATTTTTGAAGAAGTTGATCTTTGAGAATGTATTCTGTCTGTATATTGTTATTCTATGGTCGGTTTGCCTCCTGTATTAAAAATCCGAGTATCCGTGACGGTGGGGGGACCCTTCACCAGAGACCGATTAATTTGGGCAGTGCGAAAAGGTCTGTAAAATTTCTCCCCGTCTTGACGGGATTCGAACCCATGTCTTTTTCCACACGGTGTAAAAGGACAGTGATCGTAACCACTGTACTGTCCGGAAGGGCGTTCTAAGTATACCTCAAAACCTATAGCTGAAATAACGAGTTTATCAAGTAAAAGTTCGACATCACATGGTATCTTTCATACCTTTTCTTTTCACAACTGTTTTTTTTTTTTTTTCATGTTTGCACTAAATCCACTCCTCCTACCCTTGAAACAGTTATCAAATCTGTAGAATATTTTAAATTAATAGAAAAATACTTTTTTTCTATTAATTTATTAATGAAATAATTCAAATATAATATTCAGACTATTTTAGTCTTGTTTTAAGATACAGATCGAAATAAAAATATATTCGAATATCATTTAAGTCTCCTTCTTCCTGATCATGCACTATAAATCTGATTTTTTTTTTTTTTTTTTTATTGTACTATAAATAAGAATTCTAAAATGGTAATTTTGATCTATCTTGAAATAAAATGAAATAACAAGGCATTACGATGGGAATAAAAATACCCCCTTCGGGTGCCCTGTGATTCTGTGATTTCCAAATAATGTACAGTACTTAGTTTGGATTGGATCGTAAACACGATCACTATGATTCTAACTGTAGAATGCGAAGACATCAAATGAAGCGCAAATATGATAATACTATATATATATTTTTTATTCTTTATCAGAATTTGAAACGTATTTCTATTACCTTTCGTTACAACCCCATTCGTACTTTCCGCAATGGTCTAAGTCACATATGGGCACAACCCCTGGCCTACGGGCCGTATCCGGTTCTCTACTTCTTTTGATCTGGCCCTAATCTATTTCAGCGAAGTATGTCTGATTCATGGTGGGAGAAAACATGGTGTGTTCTTCTAACTCACATTAAGCTGACGTCATATGACTTGCGCAAAACACACCATGTTTTCTCCCACCAAGATTTTTCTCACTTTGACTAGCGGCATGTGTGAATGTGTTACAACGTGTCAGTTCGGTGCCTGCATTGATGTTGTTCTGTTCGGTGCCTGCGGTGTAGAAGACAGTTTGTTTGACAGTTCTGAATATCGCTTATAAGGCCCCAAGTGCCAAGCGATAGGGACCAAGCGATTTTTCTTAAGCGAATTCTAAAGTGATCCTTCCAAGTGATTTTGTTCTGTTTCATTTTTAGCCGCTCTCTTATACTCAGTTCATTGTAAGTGGTTTTTCACTTAGCAGATTTTAAGTAGAACCCAGGAAGGAAAATCACCTTTCTTTTTTAGGATATTTATCCATTTTCTCACTAACAAACTAATCCTCCAGCTGCTTGGTCACTAGGTGGCACTGCTCCTGCCTCCCCGTGGTGGGGCCGGAAACCTGAAAGGAAAAATAATCCTTTCAGGGCTAAAAGGAGCAACAATGGACTTGACAAACCAGGCCTCTCCTGGAATTATGGATCAAACTGATCATAATCGGCAGCAAGATGATCCTAAATCCATCTACTGCCAAAAGACAAAAGAAAGATATGATCCAAACCATCTCTCCACTCTTTCTAATTTTTCATTCTCTATCAGACCAACCAGTTAGTAAACTTTCTCCCTTTGTTATACAAAGGTGTCTAGAACATATAGCTGGTCCACCGAAAATGGTTCGCCGCTTGAAATCAGGCGACCTACTGTTAGAAACGACAAATCATCGACATTCTGAGCTTCTTCTTGAAACCAAAACTTTTGGAGGGATTCCCATCAAAGTCACTCCACATGCCACTTTAAACTCATCTAAAGGGGTTATTGTGGAATGGGACCTCCTAAACAGCTCTGAAGAAGAAATCGTACAAGAGCTACAAAACCAGAATGTCATACATGCCAAAAGAATCCTTATTAAAAAGGATGGAAACCTCATTCCAACCCGCACTATCATACTTACTTTCAGTACTCCAACTCTACCATCATCAGTCAAAGCCGGGTACCTGAATTGCCAGGTAAAGCCATACATCCCCAATCCAATAAGATGCTTCAAGTGTCAAAAATATGGCCATTCCCAAACAGTATGCAGAGGACAAGCTATCTGTGCCACTTGTGGCTCAAAAGAACATACCTGTAAAGAATGCAATACACAGTCTCCTCGCTGCCCAAACTGCAAAGGAGACCACTCTGCCTATTCCAGAGACTGTAATATATGGAAAAGAGAAAAGCAAGTTCAAAAATATAAAACTGAACATAAGATAACATATCAAGAAGCCAAAAAGCAGATACCACTATTTCCAGCAGTGAGATCATATGCAGCAACAGCAGCAACTACAGTGCAGAAAACAAAGGTAATTGCAATACAGACTGACATCACAGTCCCGCCTAACATCTCAATAGCGGATTGGGCACGTAACCTTCTTTTACAAACAAAACCAAAAGTTGACCAGGCAATTAATACACCCATTGTAATCTCGCCAGATGCTGAAGATCCAACAACCAGCACAAATCCCACCAAACCTGTTAAAAAAGCACAAAAAAAAAAAAATACTGACACTATGGAAGTTGATGAAAAGGAGCAAGAAGATGAACCAGTTCTGGAACTTTACGCAAATGATGACATGGACAGTGGTGGCCGACCAAGCTTCCCCAGAAAAGAAAAAATCAAAACAGATCGATTAAAACAAGCAGCTCATCGTAAGTCATCTGAATCAAGTACTAAGCCCAAATGCGTACACTTTTACAATGGAATTGTCGTGGCATTCGAAGTAATCTATGCGATATCAAAGATCTCATTTCCATATATACCCCTGCAAGTATCTGTTTGCAAGAAACAAACCTAACTCCGCACATAAGTATTTCAATCAAGAACTACAATGTATATAGGCAAGATCGTAAAACCAATACAGGTCATGGAGGAGTCGCCATTCTTGTGGACTCTAATATTCCATTCAAGCATATTCAGCTACAAACATCCCTTGAAGCAGTCGCGGTACGCATCGTGCCAGGAATTACATTGACCATAATTTCACTCTACCTTTCACCTAATCATATGTATCCACTACAAGATTTTGAGGATTTAGTTGAACAATTACCACCTCCATTCTGTTTGATGGTAGACCTAAATGGGCATCATATCCTTTGGGGATCACTTCATACAGACAAAAGAGGACAGATGATCGAAAAACTTATAGATAGCATGAACTTAGCACTCTTAAATACAGGTACCCATGCCCATTTACCAACAGGGACTACCTCCGCAATTGATCTCACCATCTGTTCCCCAGCTCTCTTTCCTTTTCTTGACTGGTCTGTTTCTGATGATCCCTACAACAGTGATCATTATCCAGTTGTGTGCCACCTACTAAAAAATGACGTACCGCAATCTGTAAGAGGTACAAAATGGAAATTTTACAAAGCAAACTGGGAAAAATACCAATGTGCTGCTTCTTTAGATAAGAAAACTATAAAACAGTCTGATATCAATAGTGCAGTTACTTATGTCACAAATCAAATAATTTCTGCAGCAAATATTGCAATACCAAAGACAGCTACCCATTTCCATAAACACTACAAGGTGTGGTGGAATGAAGAATGCTTGGAAGCAAAGAAAGAAAAAAATAAGGCTTGGAGTCAATTCAGAAAGTTTCCCACCACCATTAATCTCATAAAATATAAGAAAGCCCGGGCAAAAGCACGATATATACGCCGGAAATCTCAGAAAGAGTCCTGGATATCTTTTGCAAGCAAAATTAATAGAAATATGGACAGCAGAATAATCTGGAATAAAATTAGACAGATATCAGGCAAATATTCAACCATCCCTAAACCGATCATAAGCTGGAAAGGTCATGACATTACTGAACCAGAAAAAATTGCAAATCTACTAGGAAAAACATTTGAGGAATTGTCAGCAACAACATCATACAGACCAATATTTCAAACATATAAAGCTCAAATCGAAAAATACAAAATTAATTTCCATGCAGCCCATGAGATTACATACAACCAACCCTTTACTATAAATGAATTGCACAAAGCCCTAGCCAAATCTAAGCAAAGTGCAGCAGGCCCGGATGGAATCCACTATCAAATGATAAAACACCTCACCGAAAATTCCTAATCCATGATCCTACTGCTTTATAATAGGATATATCTTGAAGATACATATCCAGACTCTTGGCGACATTCCATTGTACTGGCCTTTCCAAAACCTGGGAAGGACCATTCAAACCCATATAATTATCGCCCCATTGCCCTCACTAGCTGTCTAGGCAAAACGCTAGAAAAAATAGTCAATAATCGTCTAACATGGTTTCTTGACTTCCACAACCTCCTTAGTCCTATCCAATACGGCTTTCGGAAAAATAGATCAACAATAGACATAATGACAAAAGCCGAATCAAACATACGCAATGCCTTTCTCCGAAATGAACACCTTGTAATGATATGCCTTGATATTGAAAAGGCGTTTGATTACCACCTGGAGATATGGCATCCTTCATGAACTGCACAAATTAGGACTTCGAGGTCATCTACCGAAGTTCCTTCAGAATTTCATGTCTAAAAGAACGTTTCAAGTCCGCTACCATCATATTCTGTCTCTAATATACAATCAAGAACAGGGGGTCCCCCAAGGCTCAGTCCTTAGTGCAACCCTTTTCGCTATAAAAATAAACCCTATAACAGAAGTTATTCCAGTAACAGTAGAAACCTATCTATATGCCGACGGCCTCACAATATCATGTCATTCACAGAATATGCGGACAGTCGAGAGGCAGCTCCAATGTGCAATTAACAAAATAGTCCTGGTCCATCTATAATGGATACCGAATCTCAGTACAAAAGACAGTGGCAATACACTTCTGCAGAAAACGAAAGATGCATCCTGACCCAGAACTAAGAATAAGTAACCAACAAATCCCAATCAAATGTAGTATCCGACTTCTAGGACTAATAATGGATTCCAAATTAAATTTCCTAGAACATATAAAATATGTACGCACCGTGTGCTTAAAGAAATTAAACATTCTACGAGCGATATAAGCTATGACATGGGGGGCTGATCGTCACTCACTTTTGCACGTTTATCGTGCAATGATAAGATCCAGATTAGTAGTAGTAGTAGTAGTGGTGGTGGCACATGATGCAAGAAAGCAAGTGTAGGAGCTTATGCAGCATCAGCCAAAAAAAAAAAAAAAACACACCATTCCCTCCAAATGCCTGTCCAGTTTCTTCTTATATTTATTTAACCTATCAACTTCCACAACGACAGATGGAAGTTTGTTCCAGCAATTAACCACCCGCTGGCTAAAGGCAAATTTCCGCACATCTATTCTACATCTGTCCTTTCTTAATTTGAACTTATGTCCCCGTAGGTTGGTAATCTGAACAAGTGGAAGGATCCCATCAGAATTCAGCGTGCTCAACCCATTCAAGGCCTTATAGACCTCAATCAGATCACCGCGCAGGTGCCTAGTCTCCAGCCACTGCAATTTGCAGAACTTAAGCCTCTCTTGGTAAGAGAATCCCTTCATTCCCCTCACCAATCGTGTTGCTCTTCTCTGTACACGCTCAAGCAAATCTACATCCTTCCTAAAATGAGGCCTCCAGACCTGTACGCAGTACTCAAGGCGTGGCCTGACCATTGCCTTATACAGAGGGACAATCACCTCCTTTTCCCTGCTAGCAAAATTCCTATATATCATTGACAAAACCCCATGACCCGCCCTAGCAGCCTGTCTGCACTGCTCAGAAAACTTCATATCTGACTGCACAATTACTCCCAGGTCTTTTTCATTTTTTACCACCTTAAGTGTAGTACCACACAGTTGGTACGTTTCTCTGGGGTTACTTCTACCCATATGCAGTACTTTGCATTTGTCAAGGTTGAACTTCAGTTGCCACTTCTTAGCCCATCTGCCCAAATTATCTAGATCCTGTTGCAGTAGCACACTGCCATTACTGTCATTAACAACCCTGCCAACCTTTGTGTCATCTGCAAACTTCGACATTAAGCCTGATATACCTTCATCAATATCATTGATAAATACACAAAACAACAGTGGACCCAACACCGAACCCTGTGGGACTCCACTAATAACATTAGTCCACGAAGAGCAGCACCCATTGATTACCACCCTCTGTCTTCTCCCACTTAACCATCCTTTTATCCATTGTAGCAACTTACCCTTAATACCATTCTGCTCCAATTTGTACAGTAGTCTTCCATGCGCAACAGTGTCAAAAGCTTTCCTGAAATCCAAGTATATGATATCAAAATTATTTTTTGCATCCAGTTCCTTTGTGACCACATCATAATAACCAATCAAATTTGTCAGACAAGACTTTCCCTTAACAAACCCATGCTGTGTTTGAATTATTGCTGCAGTCTTGTCTAGATGATCCTGCAATGCATCTTTAACCAGCGACTCCATTATTTTATCCGGAACAGAAGTTAAACTAACTGGTCTGTAATTACTCGTGTCACCCTTCGATCCACCTTTGTGAATTGGGGACACATTTGCACATCTCCAGTCCGTGGGAACCTCCCCTGAGTCCAAGGATGCTCTCATAATTATGGCTAAGGGTTTGCTTAGTTGCTTTGCCGCCTCCTTTAAAATAACTGGATAGATCCCATCCACCCCAGGTGCCTTTCTTATGTTTAACTTCAACAATTTCTCCTCCACTTTGCTCTCAGTTATTACAAAATCATTAAGCACACTGCTACAATTTGATAACCTTCCATTTTCAAATTGTAATAATTCCTGACGTGTGAATGTAGATGCAAAATACTCATTCAGTTTGTTTGCTATCTGAGCAGGATCATCAACAGTCGAACCATCGATGTCAAGTGGACCAATCATATTCAACCCCTTCCTTTTAGAGTTTATATAAGTAAAGAAATCCTTGCTGTTTTTCTTAGCATCTTTTGCCAAAGATTTCTCGTAATCCGCCTTCGCCTGCCGAACCTCCTTTGTGACCTGATTACAGACTAGCTTATATCTGCCACAGGCTTCTGCGTCACCTGATAATTTATATGCATCCCATGCATTTTTCTTCTCTGTCACGAGTCTCATTAGTTCATTTGATAACCATTTAGGCCTAAACCTTGAACGATATTTCTTAATCGGTATATAAAGTCTAGTAGCTTCCACGATTAATTCTTTGAATGCTTCCCACTTAGAATTTACTGTTTGTAACATCGTCAGTTGATCCCACTGTACAGAATTTAAAAACTGTCTGAGACCACTGTACTCCCCTTTACGGAAACAAAAACCCTTTCCTTTACCCCTGACGGTAGTTACCTCTTTGAGTAAATCCAACTTCAGCACACTGTGATCACTGCCACCTAGTGGTTCCTTTATCTGCAAATTCTTAATACACGAATGATCACTGCTGATAACCAGATCAAGAGTGTTACTTTCTCTGGTTGCCTCTCGAACATGCTGCTGCAGAAATCACAGTGCATTACGTATTGTTAACGGAGCCTTTCGTACCTCACCTGTGTATAGTCTTTATACAGAGATCCATGAACTCCCACTCAGTCTTCGTAGACAAATTCTTCTTATGAACTATGCCACAAAAGTTCAGAACCTTCCTGGACATCCAACATGGCAATATATATTTAACCCGAAATGGGAAACTTTATATACGATCAAACCTAATATATGCAAACCTGCAGGCGTCCGACTAAAAGAAATACTCTCACAATTGAACTTAAGTATGGATAAAATCTACCAAGATACCCCCACAGCCCTTCCACCGTGGGAAATCAGTTCGGTTGACTGTGACATGGTCCTCATAAAATGGAAACAGAACAATATCCCAAGTCAACATATAAAACAGCTACATTTCTCATATGTAATGCAATTCTCTGACTGTTCTCATCTGTACACTGACGGATCCAAGACGGGTACACACGTTGGTGCTGCAGTTGCATTGCCAAACAGCATAATTTCACAGTCTCTTCCAATAGAGTGCAGTATCTTTAGTGCTGAATTGTTTGCAATAAGTCTCGCCTTAGATCACATTGCCAAAACTTCCCTCGTAAAAAGTATCATTTTCACAGACTCATTAAGTGCTATTTATGCTTTACAGACAGAAGATCATCCATCTCATCCGTATGTAAGAAAAATTCTTTCCTCCTTATCACACCTTAGGAAAAAAAAAACAGAGTCAGATTCACTTGGATTCCTGGACATCCTGGAATACTCGGCAATGAACGTGCGGATGATGCTGCAAAACATCCGTCTAACGAAAATTTTCACTTGCATAAAATACCGCTCAATGACTTCAAAAACATCAATCGAAAAGTCTCTGAAAACATATGGACGCAGACCTGGAAATCTCAAACAAACAATAAATTATATCAAATCAAACAACAGCAGAAATCCTGGAAATCAAGTTTTCAGTCAAACAGACATGAAGAGGTTATCCTCGCCCGGCTTCGCATCGGACACACACATTTAACACACGCTTACCTCCTAATGAAAGACGATCCTCCACAATGCCCTCAGTGTCTGACCACACTAACAGTGAAGCACATCATCATAGAATGTCCACGATACCAAATTGCCCGCCAATCAGCTTTCGAATCGCATTCAAATGAGCCATTAAGCCTTGAACTCATTATGGGAGAAAAATCAAACGTCAGGGAACTCTTTTCATACCTCAGTTTAATAAACTTAACCAATCATCTAATATGTCAAATCAGTAACAGTAAAACAGAAAATAACAAAACTTGAACAGGCGCAATATAGCCGAAGTTGCTCTTGCGCCATTAAACCCTAAACAACAACAACAACAACAACATCGCTTATAAATTTGGGACAATGTCAGGGGTTATGTCAAAAAAAAAAAAGAAAGAAACGTAGATGCAGAGAATCGTCAATTTCAAGACAACTGGACGGAGGATTATTATTTGATTCTGAATAAAGGATTTCCTGTATATTTGCTGTGCAAGGAATCCGTCTGTCAACAAAGAATACAACTTGAAGAGACACTTTACTTCGAGACATGCGGATCACCAAAAAATTGATGGACAACTACGAAAAGATGAAATACAGAAGTTGAAGAGGATCTTGGATACCCAGCAGCAAATGTTCAACAAGCAAAGAACGCAGCACCACAGCATTGTCAAAGCCAGCTTTGTGGTAAGCGAAAAAATCGCTAGGCATTCTAAGTCATTTGGTGAAGGAGAATTTATCAAAGAATGTCTGCTGGATGTTTCAAGTATAATGTCCTGAAAAGAAAAAAGACTTCGAGAATATTCGTTTGTCGAGACGTACTGTTGTCCGACGGATAGAAATTATGGCTGATGATATCAAAAAAAGTTTAAAAGAGAAGATTGCTAGATTGAAAGCATTTGCAATTGCTTTGGATGACAGCACCGATGCCTCCGATACAGCACAACTAGCAATATTTCTTTGAAGAGTTGATGCGGATTTCAACATCACAGAAGAATTATTGGCGCTTCTGCCGTTAAAAGGAACAACTACCGGTGAAGGTATATTTGAAACAGTCAACACAGTCTTCGAGAGATTTGGGCTTAAATGGAGTTCACTATCTGGCATATGCACTGATGGAGCCCCTGCAATGGTTGGTGCACGGAAGGGATTTATGAAAGTTTTTATGAAGGGATTTATGAAAGTTCATGAAAGAGCAATAGAACTACAGATCCATCAGAAAAATTTAACAAATTTTCACTGACACAATTAACCAAGTAAAAGATGATGAGTGGGTGTGTGATTTGGCATTTCTTGTAGATGTCACCGGATACCTAAACGAACTGAATCTCAAATTGCAAAAACAAGGACAATTGGTTCATGAACTGCATGGACATGTCAATGCTTTTTGTAATAAACTAAGATTGTTGGAAAGTCAGATAAGAGCTAAAAATTGTTATCATTTTCCTACTCTAGCAACTCATAAAAATATCCCTTAAAATTGTTATGGAGAAGAACTGAAGGCACCAATAGAGCAATTTGATACAAGGTTTGCCGACTTCCAAAAAAGACTCCACATTCGCTATATTTGCTCGTCCGATGGATGCTGATGTCAGAAAATCACAATTTAACAACGACGGATTTTTATAAATTTTATTTGGAAGAGAAATATACAAATTTACGCACCTTTTCAAGAAAAATCATTTGTCTTTTCGGCAGCACATATGTGTGAACAGTTTTTTTCGAGAATGAAATACAATAAATCAAAAATTCGGACAAGAATAACGGACGAAACCCGAAAATTCTATGCGATTATCCTTAAAGTAATATTAACGTCAATATTGATAGTCTAGTAGTTCAAGTAAAAGGCCAATCTTCACATTAAATTGTTATGTCGTTCATTATATTATAAAATTTATGTAGAGCTTTATACCAAAGCATATTATAAATAAATGAAATATGAAGTAGCAACTTGTTTTAATTCATATAATATTAATTTATTTTATTTAATAATTTGGTCCGGCCCTTGACTTGGAGACAGAATGATAATTTGGCCTCCGAACCAGGAAAGGTTGCCCATGCCTGGTCTAAGTGATGTATGAGTGAGTCAGAAAAACAAGTGAAAATGAAGGGGAACGCAGTATCTCCACCCTACTTTTTACTTGGCTGGTAGGGCAATGTTTCAAATCTTAAACATATTTTAACTCAAAACTAGAATTCGACATCATTTTTCTTACTTTCATAATACGTATAGTGTAAAGGTCAAATGTTACGGGTGAGTGATCCATCTCTTCTTTTTACTTCTGCGACGCTGGATATATGGGTGAGCAAACAAGTATTGTCCATGGTTTGCTTATTAACTAAGGAAATTCGGATGCTCAGCTTTTGCAAGTCATCTGTGAACTTCAAAGTAGAGTACAGTTCTGGTCGCGTATTATGATTTCACTGAAAGTGCCAGCATCTTTAAATTTATATAATAACTTCCTTATGTCCGTTTGTCCAGAACACTCTTTGAACTTGAATAACTCAGACTAAAGAAGCTTTTGAATTCCTTTTGCAACAGATTTTATTTAACAGTAAAGTTGAGAGAGGGGAAAAAAAAAAATTTCCGACTGATTTTCAAATCCCGAGAATTGATTTAGTTCCCAGTGAAACAAACTTGCCGTTTACTTTGAAGAGGAAGACAGTTTCTTAGCTTTTGTCATCACAATCAATGAATCCTGGGATTCATTAATTCAGTGAATCCCAGATTTTCAACAAAGTTGCCGTTTTTGCCCATGGATAACTTTATATAGCAGTTTCCAGGTCCAGATAAATTTTGTGCAATAATTGTAATTTTTTTAAAGAACGATATGGTTATTCCATGTTTAAAAAAAAAAAAAAAAATATATATATATATATATATATATATATATCAAATTGCATTTTTACCGGAGTCCATCCCACTGATACCTTAGCTAGCAGCGAAGGAAGCCGAGGGAAAGGTTTTTGTGATTACTTCCATATTAATCTTTACTTATTCTCTGAAACAGTTTTGGCAAAATATTTAATAAATAAATAAATTTTCTGTTTATACTCCGGGACGACCAAACGGTCAGAGGAGTTTACAAGATACACAGAATACAAGAAACAGCACCGTATTCAGCAGTCACGGGCATTTTGGTCACTCAAGGCACGTGTACTTATGCACCCGCGCGCCTGACCACTAGGCTACGGCGGCCTGTCTATTTGCCAGAGTATTCTAGTAAATTAATAAATAGTTTTATTTGAGTATTATCAGAATCCGCGTTAATACCACAAAATAGGGTAGCCTCTACGTTGCGAACTCTTAAATTTCGTAAACATTTTGTTTGCGAAATTTAAGAAAAAAAATAAATAACGTTAAAAGTTAAAGTGTCTTAATTCGTGCCACCTTCATAATATCAACCTGGGTAAAGCAGTTGCGATGAATAGGACTGCGCCCTCAGGAGGAGGGAAAATTGCAACGGATGCAATGTACCCCAGCCCTAGACTTCATACAGCATGTCCCACCCACTTTTTCTTACTATTGATTACACCATGAATTGTCAAACTAATAGAGCAAGCTTATCTGTAAAAGATCTAAACCTCCCAAACACTTCCTAATTCATTTCACAAATATACGTGGTCTCAATTCCAATCTCAACGATGTCCATTTCCACTTGCAGTCTGCCAAACCTCATGTACTTTTTCTGACAGAATCTCAGTTATCGGTTGATTCAACTACTGCTCATCTCAGATGCCCAAATTATTCGCTGTATGATTCCTTTCGCCTCAATGGTGGTACTTGTGCATATGTCCGTTCTGATATTCCCTGTCAGAGACTTGGTAATTTGGAATCTCCTCTCTTTGATCTTCTCTGGCTTAAAATCTCTCTACCTCATTGTGTCAAATTCATCTGTTGTCTCTACCGTTCTCCCAATTCCACTAATCACGTGGAGCTCTGACTTTCTCCAGTCCAACTTTCCTAACAGTGAGGTAATTTTCCTTGGTGATTTTAATATTCACAATTCCAGCTGGCTTCCGTTTTCTAGTCACACCGACCCAGCTGGTCGAGATGCTGAGACTTTTGCGATTACTAATGACCTTGCACTGATTGTTAATTTACCTACAAGAATACCAGACAATCCTAATCATACAGCCAACACGCTTGATCTTTTTCTCACAAACAACCCTTCTAAGTACACCCTCGAAGTGAAGAGGTCTTTTAGGCACTTCAGATCACAACTTGGTTGTCTCTTCTCCAATGGAGCCTTTATCTCATGGCTATTCCCAACCTCATGTTGTTCGGCATTACAAGAATGCAAAGTGGGATGACCTGCGAGATTTCTTTTCTTCTTTTCCTTGGTCGGATTACTGTTTCAAAACTTCTGATGTCAACGTTTGCTTAGATCGTGTCAGTGAAATTATTCTTGCAGGAATGGAATCCTTTATCCCACACTCCACTTTAAAATCTCGTCCTTTATCTAAACCTTGGTTTTCCAATAAATGTACTAAGACTGTTCAAGAGAAGAATGTCGCATATCGTAATTGGCTTGTTTCTAATTCTTTAGTTTCATTTTCTGCCTACACCAAAGCTCGCAACAATTGTAAAGCAGTTATTAATCAGTTTTTTTTTTTTTTTTTTTGTTTTTTTTTGTAGTTGTTGGCGCATAGGCTTCTGTGGCCATAATGCACCTCCCAAGGTTTTTGCAGTACTTTGATCCAAGCCCGAGGCTGGAATCGAACCCGCGACCTTTGGGTTGCTAGGCAGGCACTTTGCCCACCCGACTAGCCCGGTCGTCATTAATCAGTTCAAACTAGATTTTGAACAGGCTAAGAGTAGAAAACTTGCTTCTTGCCCTAATGGTAGCCGAGCATTCTGGTCTCTTGCCAAAGCTATTGGCCGCAACTTTTTCCCATCTCTGTCCAAACCAGATGGTTCTGTTGTCACTTCAGCCAAGGATAAAGCTGACCTGCTAGCATTCCATTTTTCTTCCAACTCATGTATTAATGATCTTTGTAAAACACCTCCCACCATTCCCAACACGCTCCATTCAATGCCTCCTGTGGTCTTCGGTCAAAAGGATGTCAGAAGGATTTTGACGAATTTTGATGCTAAGAAAGCTCCAGGTCACGATGGTATTTCTCCACTTGTTCTCAAAACCTGTGCTCCCATTTTTTGCCGCCTTTTTTCACTTTCTTATTCCAAATATGTTTTTCCTTCTGCTTGGAAATTTGCACTTATCCAGCCAGTTCCTAAAAAAGGTGACAAATCCTTCCCATCCAATTATCGTCCCATTGCAATTACTTCTATTCTTTCTAAAGTAATGGAGAAATCAATTAACCGCCAACTCTTAAACTACCTAGAAACCTTCCGTCTGATCAACGATCGCCAGTATTGATTCCGTCAGTGTCGATCCACTCGTGATATTCTGGCTTATGTTATCCATTTATGGACTAATTCAATGGAAAGGTTCGGTGAAACACAAGTAGTTGTTCTTGACATCTCAAAAGCTTTTGATCGTGTTTGGCATAAAGATCTTCTAAACAAGCTTCCATCTTATGGTTTCCCAACTGTTTTTAGTAATTGGTTATCCAGTTTTCCCTCTGATCGCTCACTGAGGGCGATGGTAGATGTCTTCTAACTTCTACACTAATGCCGGTGTCGCCCAAGCTTCAGTTCTTTCCCCCACTCTTTTCCTTTTGTATATCAATGACCTTCTTCCATTGACTGGAAATCCTATCCATAGTTTTGCCGATGATAGCACATTGCATTCCACTTTCCATTTTGAGAAACCTTGCCCTGCTCAATCAGCTTCGACTTCTCGAAAATCTGCTACCAATTCCTTAAACGTGGATCTTCAGGTAATTCTCCAGTGGGGCAAAGACAACTTAGTTGATTTCAACCCTTCTAAAACTCAGTCTTCTCTTATATCTCGCAAAAAGGATTCTTCTGCTCCTATGCTTATCTTTGGTGACACTCCGATTTCCAGGCAAAATGATATCTGTTTTGGGGATTACCCTGACTTCTAATCTCTCTTGGCAGAAGCACATTACAAATATTGCTTCCTCTGCCTCTAAAAAACTTGGGTTTTCTCTTTTCCTGCCTACGTTACTTTTCTTCTAAAGAGGTGCTCACTCTGTATAAATCACCGCAAATCCACCCTGCCATGGAATATTGTTCCCACATCTGGGGTGGTGCCCCCAAAACCTCTCTCAGGCTTCTTGATTCCATTCAGAAGAGGGCAGTTAGGTTAATTAATGATCCATCTCTAGCAGAGTTTCTCTACTCGCTGTCTCATAGACGTAGTTTCTTCTACATGCCTCTTCTACAGATACTTCCATGGGCACTGTTCTTCTGAATTGGCGTCTATAAGTCCAGCCTCCGTAGCCGAGTGGTCAGGAGCGGTAATGCAGTAGCACACGCTCTTTGAGTAGACCGGGGTTCAAGCCCCTGACTGCTGAATATGGTCGATCTGCCAACCCGCACTGGACCAGCGTGGCAGATTATGGTCCACTTCCCTCAGCATGAATTGTTGAGGAGGCTTCCATCCTGCAGTGGGTTGTTAATGGCTGCACTTTACTTTTTACTTTAATTCCCGCTGTCTCTTTCAAAACAGTCCGAACACGTGCCGCCAACATCCATTTACTGTCCAACTTCAAACTCACAGAACCAACTTCATCTTCCTCGTTTATTCATTCAACTGCCGTTTTCTGGAACAACCTTCCTTCATACGTATTTCTTGAAAATTATAGTCTACAGAAGTTAAAGTCCAATGTCAACAAATATCTTCTGTCGTCTTATCAGCCTCCAATCCAAGCATGGTACTAAGTACTATAGGTTCTAATACCTCTCGTATTTGGGGTTTACATAAAAATAAAAACACACACACACGAGAATTATATCATATATGTACACAGGTACATGAGAATTATGGGGTCAACTATAGTGTATCTACACCGATAGTATATAATTTTACATACATTACACACACGGGTACATGATATGATTCTCATGTACCTGTGTGAGAGAGAGAAGGGAGCCTGATTGACCTTTAGCCACTAAAGGTCAATCAGGCTCTAATTAACCACTTATTAATTAGAGCCACTAATTAACTTCCGAACGATTACTACCGTTCTGAAAGGGCGCATGTAAATTGCAGCATAAGTAATTCTTTCAAAGCATGAATTTGTTGGTCAGTGTGGCTTATATTTGGCTACCTTAAGGAGAATTCTAAGGAAACGATCATAACTTTCATTAAAGGAAAAATAAATTAAATGAATAATATAATGAATGAAGTAATTTTTAAAAAAAAGTAATTAATATACGCAATGCGTTACATTTTAGGCGCGTTAGCATATAGTAATAATCTTATTTTTAACAAAAAATAAATAAATAAATTAAATAAATACTTTTATGCGAAAACCCCGAACAAAAAGTTCGTTTATTGCGTATCCGCCATACTGCCCATTCCTTCCTCCAATCAGCTCTCGGCAACAAACCTAAGTCCAGTGTCTGCTACAATATACCGCAGTGTTTTTCAAACTTTTTTTTTTTTTGCTCGTAGACCCCTTTTGACTTCGCAAAATAACCAAGGATCCTCACATATGGGGTGTCCGGGCGATAGGTATCCAAAATTAAAAATGTATATCTCGGAACTGATTTATGTTTACAGTACCTTTTTCAGACTCACACAAAACATAACTGAATAATAAACTGTCACTATTTGAGTAGACAATCAATTGTACCTCACAGGTTACTAGTGTGAAGAATGTTGTTTTTTCATCTCGCAGCGGCCTTTAAAGTTGGGAGTGATTGTGGGCAACTGAATTCTCATGTCGGGTGCGACCTCCAGTCTGTAACGATATTTAATTTGTTTAAAAAATAAGTCAAATTCAAAGTAGCCATTACAGAAATTATCCATGGATCC
This sequence comes from Mastigoproctus giganteus, assembly GCF_048544385.1. Classification (NCBI taxonomy): domain Eukaryota; kingdom Metazoa; phylum Arthropoda; class Arachnida; order Uropygi; family Thelyphonidae; genus Mastigoproctus; species Mastigoproctus giganteus. The sequence goes on along the minus strand of NC_143583.1, from coordinate 92,135,604 downwards.
CTTGGGATGGCAGTTTGGGAACCACTGGTATATATATTTGGATAGCCTGTGTGATATGTATGGAAAAAATAATAAATGCCGAATTTCTATTGGTCCGATTTTAATGAAGGTTTAGGAGGGCTCAACAAATCTTTCTAAAAGAACCAAATATAAAATTTCATGAAACTCAGTCTAATTATTACTTGCGGACTGACGGATGGACATAGTTAAAATAATAGGCGCATGCTTTACTTATATATACACTGAGTCATCACTGAATTATGACCACCTACCTAATACTTCGTATGTTCTTTTGTCCTCAGTACAGCAGCTATCCTACGTGGCACTGATTCAACAAGATGTGATAAGCGTTCGGGAGGTATGCCCAACCAAGCAGTGTGTGTAATGCGGTCAGCAATGCAGGTATGGAGGTTATTGGTGTTTCCAGACTCCTAATATGCCTTTCCATAGTGTCCCACAAGTGCTCTATGGGAATTGATATCGGAGGCCAATCAATATATAGGTATATTTGGTTCTAACGGCTCCTGGGATTTCTCCCATCTCCGCATATGTACACTGTATCGGACAAGCCAGGGATTTAAAAGTATATGGGTAATGTGGCATGTAGCACGTTGTGCCCTTTTTCATCCGGCCTGTTAGCCGCATGGCCCCTGATGGGACCCGAAGTTCAATATGAGGTATGAGGTATATTGAGGGTCTAGCGGCTCCTGGGATTTCTCCCATCTCCGCGAATGTTCTATGTATCGGTGACAGTACCCTGTCAAAGCCAGAGATTTAGAAGTGTGTGGGTCATGAGTAGTGTTATATGTTGTGCCCATTGTTTATCCGGCTTATTGGCCGTCAGGCCCCTAATGGGACCAGACGTTGTCCATACCTCGCCACGTGGAGGCTAGCCGGGTGTTACCATTGAGTCAATTGTACTCTGGCTGGTCCTGCCACTTACTTTCCTGGGATTTTAGTGGCTAGGACCTAAAATAAAATTGGAACGACCGCGGTTGATTTTAAATCACTTACATTAAAGCACTAATATGGGGTTGACGCTGAAAGCCTGTTTCTGAAGTGCCTAAAAGGTTGGGCGAAATTTTTTGGTGTATTTAAATTTGGACGTGTAGGGCTATACGCTGTGCAAGAAAAAGTGCTGGGAGGGGAGAATGAAGGGTGGTGGGTGAAATAGGAAGAAGAGGGTCGATAGGGTAGGTGACCCCCAATTTTTCAGTGAGGCATGCCCATGCCCCACCAGAGTGAAGAAATGGTGTGGCAGGGAAGAGAGGCGACAGCAAGCCGTCACCTCCCACCCCTGCCGGGTGTGGGAGTAAAAGAATTGCACTGCACAAAATGCTGGAAGTCAGAACTGTGTTCCTCAAACCATTCCTGCACAAGTGCCCGATGGCTCCGTGCATTGTCATCTTGGAAGACACCATCGCCATTCGGGAAAAGGTGTAACATCGCGGGGTGTACACAGTCAGCAAGCAGTTGACGATAGCGGAGACCACTGATACGTTATTCTTTGTTCCACATGCACCAGGGGTACAAGTTCCTGCCAGTGAAACATGCCGCACACCATACAACTGCCTCCACCGGCCTGCACTTTTGATATCATGCATGATGGATCAAGGGCCTCGTGTTGTTGACGCCAAATCCATACACTACCATCCACGGTGTGGAGTAATTTGGTATTTTGGTATGTTGAGGGGGTCTAACGGTTCCTGGGATTTCTCCCATCTCTGCGTATGTTCTTTGTATCGATCAAGCCAGAAATTGAAGTGTGTGGACTGTGTACTATGTTGTGTCCATTGTTCATCCGGCCTGTTAGCCGCCGGGGCCCCTAGTGGGGCCCAATGTTACCAATACCAGCCACGGGGAGGCCGGCCGGGTATTACCAGCGATTGAATGAATACTCTGGCAGGTCTTGCCACCTACTTTCCTGGGATTTCAGTGGCTAGGACCGGTGTAGAGTAAATAACGTGACTCATCCGACCAGCACACTTTCTTCCAGTCTTTTACCAGATGACATTGTGGTTATAAGCCACGATCCCAAAGAATTAGAGGAAAATCTTAATCAGTTATGCAGAGTTAGTAAGGATTTTGAACTAAAGATGAATATGGCTAAAACAAAAGTAATGATGAACAAGTATGCCATAGAAAGGGATATAATATTGAAGGAGCAGTATATACTTATCTGGGACAAGTTATTAGCTGTAATAATGATAAATGGCTGGAAGTCAAGAGAAGAATAAATTTTGGATGAATGGCATTCAGGAAATATAGTCACATACTGAAGAGCAATTCCCAGTTTGTCTGAAACGTAAAATAATAAAACGTATACTCCTCACCATGACTTATGGAAGTGAGACTTGGGCACTCTCCAAAAGAATGGAAGAGAAGCTGAGAACCACACAGCGAAGAATGGAATGAATTATATTGGAAATTAGACTGTTAGATAAGAAGAGAAAGAGGCAGCAAACTCAAGTAAAGGACATTCTTATCAAAACTAAAGCACTAAAATGGTCTTGGGCAGGACACATAGCTGGAAGACATGACAGATGGACTAAGAGTTTTTTTTTTTTTTTGTTATTTGGTTTTTAGGAGCATTAGCAACTAAGGCCATATTGCTCCGGGAATATGCGGTGGTCATTCCCTGACCTTTCCGCATCCTCCGTATTTGGTGGTCACGGGCTTGAACACCGGTCTAATCAAGAAGCGTGTGCTACGCACTGCTGCTCCTTCCCACTTGGCTACGGCGGCGCCTATGGACTAAGAGAATGGTACCCAAGAGGAGCTAGAAGAAAACCTGGAAGACAATGACGGAGATAGTAGTAGTAGTGGCATGTGATGCAAGAAAGCAAATGTATGAGCTTATGCAGCATCAGCCAAAAAAAAAAAAAAAAAAAATCACACCATTCCCTCCAAATGCCTGTCCAGTTCCTCCTTAAATTTATTCAACCTATCAACTTCCACAACGACAGATGGAAGTTTGTTCCAGCAATTAACCACCCGCTGGCTAAAGGCAAATTTCCGCACATCTATTCTACATCTGTGTTTTCTTAATTTGAATTTATGCCCCCTTAGATTCGTAATCTGAACAAGTGGAAGGATCCCATCAGAATTCAGCGTGCTCAACCCATTCAAGTCCTTATATACCTCAATCAGATCACCGCGCAGGTGCCTAGTCTCCAGCCACTGCAATTTGCAGAACTTAAGCCTCTCTTGGTAAGAGGATCCCTTCATTCCCCTCACCAATCTTGTTGCCCTTCTCTGTACACGCTCAAGTAAATCTACATCCTTCCTAAAATGAGGCCTCCAGACCTGTACGCAGTAGTACTCAAGCCGTGGCCTGACCATTGCCTTATACAGAGGGATAATCACCTCATTTTCATTGCTAGCAAAATTCCTATATATCATTGACAAAACCCCATGACCTGCCCTGGCAGCCTGTCTGCATTGCTCAGAAAACTTCATATCTGCCTGCACAATTACTCCCAGGTCTTTTTCATTTTCTACCACCTTAAGTGTAGTATCACACAGTTGGTACGTTTCTCTGGGGTTACTTCTACCCATATGTAGTACTTTGCATTTGTCAAGGTTAAACTTCAGTTGCCACTTCTTAGCCCATCTGCCCAAATTATCTAGATCCTGTTGCAGTAGCACACTGCCATTACTGTCATTAACAACCCTGCCAACCTTTGTATCATCTGCAAACTTCGACATTAAGCCTGATATACCTTCATCAATATCATTGATAAATATACAAAACAACAGTGGACCTAACACCGAACGGTGTGGGACTCCACTAATAACATTAGTCCAAGAAGAGCAGCACCCATTGATTACCACCCTCTGTCTTCTAGCACTTAACCATCCTTTTATCCATTGTAGCAACTTACCCTTAATACCATTCTGCTCCAATTTGTACAATAGTCTTCCATGCGCAACAGTGTCAAAAGCTTTCCTGAAATCCAAATATATGATATCAAAATTATTTTTCGCATCCAGTTCCTTTGTAACCACATCATAATATCCTATCAGATTTGTCAGACAAGACTTTCCCTTAACAAACCCATGTTGTGTCTGATTTATTGCTGCAGTCTTGTCTAGATGATCCTGCAATGCATCTTTAACCAGCGACTCCATTATTTTACCCGGAACAGAAGTTAAACTAACTGGTCTGTAATTACTCGTGTCGCCCTTCGATCCCCCTTTGTGAATTGGGGATACATTTGCACATCTCCAGTCCGTGGGGACCTCCCCTGAGTCTAAGATTGCTCTCATAATGATGGCTAAGGGTTTGCTTACTTCCTTTGCCACCTCCTTTAATATAACTGGATAGATCCATCCACCCCAGGTGCCTTTCTTATGCTTAACTTCAGCAATTTCCTCTCCACTCTCTCAGTTATTTCAAAATCATTAAGCACCCTGCTACAATTTGATAACCTTCTGGCATTTTCAAACCTTAATAACTCCTCATGTGTGAATATAGATGCAAAATACTTTCACCTTTTTTGCTATCTGAGCAGGATTATCAACAGTTGAACCATCGATATCAAGTGGACCAATCAGATTCACCCCTTTCCTTTTAGAGTTTATATAAATAAAGAAATCCTTGCTGTTTTTCTTAGTATCCTTTGCCAAAGATTTCTCGTCATCTGCCTTTGCCTGCCTAACCTCCTTTATGACTTGATTACAGGCTATCTTATATCTACCATAGGCTTCTGTGTTGCCTGATAATTTATATGCATCCAATGCATTTTTCTTCTCTGTCACGAGCCTCATTAGTTCATCTGATAACCAATTAGGCCTAAACTTTGAACAATATTTCTTAATAGGTATGAAACTTTTAGTAGATGCCACGATTAATTCCTTGAATGCTTCCCACTTAGAAATTGCTGTTGGTAACATCATCAGTTGATCCCACTGTACAGAATTTAAAAACTGTCTGAGACCACTGTACTCATCTGTACGGAAGCAAAAATCCTTTCCTTTACCCCTGATGGTAATTATATCTTTAAGTAAATCCCACGTCAGTACACTGTGATCACTGCCACCTAGTGGTTCTTTTATCTGCAAATTCCTAATACATGAATGATCACTGCCACCTAGTGGTTCTTTTATCTGCAAATTCCTAATACATGAATGATCACTGCTGATAACCAGATCAAGAGTGTTACTTTCTCTGGTTGCCTCTCGAACATGCTGCTGCAGAAAACAATCATCCAATAAATCCACAAAAGTCTGACTAGTGTGTGAGTGCCCAACCCACAAGTTCCAGTCAATATCTGGGAAGTTAAAATCCCCCATTATAAGACATTCCGATTTACTAGCCCACTCTATTTCTCTGTACAATTGTTCATTGTACTCATTGAAGTCAGTAGGCCTATAACACACTCCTACTCTTATTTTTGCTTTCGCAGTGCTTATGTCACACCAAACTGACTCAACAGTGCATTGTTCATCTGAGATGGACAGATGAAATTCATGAGTTTGTTGGTAGTAAATGGATGGCCATTGCACAAAACAGAAGGAACTGGAAAGTTGCTGGAGAGGCCTTCATCCTGGAGTGGATTGAAAATGGCTGATAGTAATGATGCCGTAGGGGTTGTCTGCTGTCATGGGCGTGTAAACTTATTTCGCTCGCAACCCTCTGTATTAAATATAAAATTAAAATCCCCTCAACAGTGGCGGATCCAGAAAAAAAAATGACAGGGGAGCACTAGAATGGAGATCACTTTAACATCAGTGTTGCCAACTATATTTTCCGAAAACCGACAGGGGGGCTCGTTCCCCGGTGTTCCTACCCTGAATCCGCCACTGCCCTCTTCGATGTAAACCCGCTGGAGGATGACAAGATTTTTTAGAGAAGAAAAATGGCATTTTAAAAATTATGTAGTAGAAAAGTTTGTGTACTGTGAAAGGAATAAAAAAATTGTTTCCTTTTTAATTTACGCATTAAGATAATTGTTTAAATGTTTTAATTGAATACAGTAAAAACAACAAATTCTTATTCTTCAGTTAAGATTACAAAACAAATTACTAAAAATTTTAGAAATCTTATAATACCGTGAGTATTAGACTAAAATATGAAATAGCAAGTGCTTGAAAAACGGTACTCACCTTTGAATAAATCTCCAATAATTTTTAAAAAAAGAATGGTAATTAAATCATTTTGGTGGGAAGGTAAAGTAAAGAAATTAAGGAGGGTGTTAAGGGTAATTGAACGGAATTTAAAATGGGCCCAAGGAAGTAGAAGTGCACATCTCCAATCCTAGGTTGTCGTTAGAGAAGGAAGAAATCATTAAGAGTGAATTAAAATTTAAAAATGGATAATATAGTATGACGGAGCCAGTTGGCTCTGTCATAATATAGTTACTATAGATACATACCATACAAGATAATTTTAACGTTATAATAACACCTTGTCTGCACCGGTTCTTCCAACTTTCTAATTCTAGTCTCATCCCTGATGCCGTTGGACATGTCTGATATGAAATCACAAATCTCACAAACACTCATTAAATATTTCTCTAACAAACTACACATTGCTTTTCTACAAAAATGTCTACTCCACAACATCATTCCAAAATTTGCCCGCATTTTTCTAAGAGTAATTGTACAAAATATCCGCATATTATACGCCGTACGTCCTTAGCGATCATACGAGAAGAGCTTAGGAAAAGATTCATTAAGAAATATAACTTGTTAAATAGTATACACCAATTAAGATTCCATCTAAAAAGAGATATGTCACCTCACGCCTGGACAGACTATACCAACTTCAATAACATACGCATCCACGCTACCACCCATAACATATTAAGAAATGGCATACTCGTACTTCAAGAACCTCTCCAAAAATTTCTACCGTTAACCTCTCCTCTCCCTTTCACCTCCTCTGAGCTCTCTGGCCTAGAATATGGTTTTAATTTTGCCGTAAAGGACCAACATTATCTAATAAACGACTGCATAGTGGAACTTCAATCCAAACTGGAACAACATCCTGATAAATGGCGACTTATCCATCAAACAAATAGTATATTAAATTTCAAACTCACACGTAATTCTAAAATAAAAACAAAAAAAAACAAAACACCTATCGGATATACACAAACTTAGCAAAACTTCTAACATAATCATACAAAAAGCGGACAAAAGGGATACGATTGTCATTCTAGACAAAGATACCTATACAGAAAAAAATGGATTTAATCTTAGCTGATCAAGACACATACAAAATCGTTAACAACCGCCAAACTTAAAAAAAAAAAAAAAATAAACTGAACATAATTTTAAGAAAACTCAGGCAGAATAAAGAAATCAATCTATATGTACTTTACAACGAATAGGAATCCGTAATAACATCCTTCCTCATATGTTTGGTATTGTTAAGTTACATAAACCCGATCACCCATTAAGACCTATTGTTTGTTTTAAAAAATCAGCTTTTGCTGACTTATCTAGTAAAAATCATATCCCCACTTACCAGATTCTCAACATTCAAAACCACCAACACTAATCAAGCTTTTCAAAAAATTAGCAATACCAAAGTTTCTGACGGAGACATTCTAGCGTCCTTTGACGTTGTCTCTATACACCAATGTACATATCCCATTCACCTCACAAGCTTTACGCGAATTCTTAACAGCACATGATACTTTACAAAACGAACCACCCTTTCCATCAGTATTCTCGAACTTACTGCGCTTTTATTAGAAGCCAAGTATTTTAGATTTAACAACAAGATTTTTCAACAAACATCCGGTTTACCAATGGGTTTAGGTATTTCCGCCCCCTTGTCCGAAATTTATCTTGCTACCATAGAAAATCAAATTTTGCAACCCTTTCCTTCAGAAATATAATTACGTATATACACGCTACGCCGATGACATCCTCATAATAGGTAATAGATCCTCCATAGATAGTCTCTTTTTAAAGTTCAATTTTATACATGACAGGCTCAAACTTAACCCTTGAAATCGGAATGAACCACCAGATCAATTTTCTTAATCTTACCATCTTCAAAACAGATACAAAATTAAGCACAAAATTTTCAGAAAAAATACATATACTGGAAAATACCTTCATTTCGCTTCGCACCACCCCCTCAGCACAAAAAAAAAGTTGTCTTATACAACCAAATCCATAATGCCATCAAATTAAGTTCCTTATAAAATGATTTACAAAAGGAACTTCAATATCTCGCGGAGAAATTCAAATCTAGAAACTACCCTCCCCAACTCATCTCGCACACAATCTCTACCGTTAAAAATAAAATAAAATAAAAAACCGCCTAAACATAATAATAAAACACACACACGCATAATTCTCCCCTACCATAACGAACTTGCAGGACAATTCCACCGCATATTTAAAGGTACAGAAATTTCGCTCGCCTTTTCCGCGTACAATAAACTAGGATCCTTTTTTTAATTCCTATAAAGACATACATAAATACCCCACTAGTGACCTCAACAATATTATATATCTTATTAAATGTCAGCCCAACTGCGACGCCTGCTACATTGGCAGCACCACCACAAAATTCGGTTCTAATAAAACCTCCAACACCCGCGCATACTACCACCAAAACAGTTTTAGAACAGGCCAGTCCAGTACAGAACTTACAATACAGCTCATATCCACAACCACACCCCCCTAGTCGATTCCGCTATCACCATTATTAAACTCAAATCCAGCCACAAAACTCTTCACTACGAAGCACTTATTATTGAATGGTTCCGGCACCATTCTAACCTCAACATCATAAACATGAAACTTCCCTTCAACCTTTCCCCGGCTTGGAACCTCTCGCGGTTGACGTTCCCACATGTCCAAAAAAGCATCATGGGAAACACAGGCAATCTTTAAAATACAGCACGCGTTCACTTCCTGCCCAATTGCCAACTGAAGACGTTATAACCAACGAAAGTCCTTCGTAACGACTTGGCTCCGTCATACTATATTATCCACTTTTAAATTTTAATTCACTCTTAATGATTTCTTCCTTCTCTAATGACAACCTAGGATTGGAGATGTGCACTTCTACTTCCTTGGGCCCATTTTAAATTCCGTTAAATCACCCTTAACACCCTCTTTTATGTCTTTACTTTACCTTCCCACCAAAATGATTTAATTGCTATTCTTTTTAAAAATCATTGCAGATTTATTCAAAGGTGAGTACCGTTTTTTAAGCATTTGCAATTTCATATTTTAGTCGATTACAAAACAAGTAATGAGAAGAACCCATAATATTTGGCGCAATGTTTGATATTACTAATCTTATGTCATTCTCTGGATCAAGTCTGGAACGCTTTTTTGTTTTTATAGTTAATTTTGAGAAACCAACCTCACATAAATATGTAGACCCGAAAGGTAGCAATGTTTGTATCGCCATTTCCGATCATTCTGGATACTCGTCTCGTAGAGAATGCCAAAAATGTTCCCAAGAAGTGGTCTTGAAACGAGCACGTAATGCTTCGTCAGACGACAGTCAATAAGACCTTCCTTTTGCTCAATGGTAATTCAGCAAACAAATAATTTCGGGACATGAAGAACTATCAAAAGCAAAGGGATCGCGAATCCAATACAAGTTTGTTTCTGGAGATACATTACATCATTTGGAAAAATTCTTAATTAGCATTGTTAGGTGGGTGGCAGTGATATCCTTAAATTGTGAAATGTCAACATTATAACAAAATCAGAAAAGCATGGGAATATTTCAGATTTCAGTATTATTACGCTCAAATTCAGTTTTCCAAAGATTAAGCTTCCCTTTGAAAGTTTCTATTTTATCACTGAGTATTGATATAATTGTTCCCTGTGCTTGAAGACTTAATTAAAACCATTCAGTTTTTCAAATATATCAGCAAAGGAACTTAGTTTTCTAAGCCATTTTTGATTTATAAACAATTGAGCAAGGTTCTGATTTTTATCCGATAAAAACAATAAAACTTGATGTTTGGGGTCAAAAAGACATCGCAATACTTTACCACTGGATAACCACCCCACTTTCGTATATAAAAGAAGCATTTCATTATAAAGCATTGTGAAAAGTCTGCTATTTAAGCTTCTACTTAATAAAGTTGATCACACTTATCGCATCTTTCACCTCGTGCAAATCAGTTTGCATTTCCTTTGCTACTAATGCTTCCCTATGTATAATGCAATGATTCAAAACTATATTTGGAGCAAAGTAAAGGGAACAATTTCCTTTTAAACCTTATTTTATCCTGTTAATGCAGCCACACCATCAGTACAAATCGCAAAGCAGTTGTTCCACTTAGACAATATTTGAAATAAAATATTTATATGAAATATCTTCTCGCCGCCGTTCTTCCTTCCAAAGCTTTGCAAAATAGAAAATCCTCCAAAATATCTCCCTCGTAGCAGCAGTATCTGACATACTCAATAAGTTGAGCAGGGTTTTAAATATCTGTGAATTCATCTAACTGTATTCCAAAAATTGGACTTTCTCTCAATCGATTTAATAAATTGGATTTCATGTTGTTCGCGATAATGTCTCTGGATGAAGGAATGGTATTTAAGTCGTTGCTGTACTTTTCATAGGGTTGGTCGAAATTGGTGGTTGCACTACACTTGAAATAACGTTAGTGTCCAAATTTTCACATGCTACATTTCTTCCCTTTCAGCTTCTGATGTATCTGTATCAACATTATTGTCGTCACTCCTCTACCGTTGTTCTGATTACTCAATTGTCCATGGTAAAATATATAAAAATTTGTGTTTTTTCTTCTTAAAAACAACGATAATATAAAAAGTAGCAGAAGAATGAAAACACATTCAAGTTGACGTGAAAGCACCGAATTACGAAGCAGAATAAAACGTGCGTGCAACAGACTTGCCATTTACTGCCACTGCATATTCGCAACTCTGGCCTTGGGCAATTACAGAAATTTTTGCTGTAGGAAGCACGAATTAAGAGCTAGAGGGTTACGGTTCAGCAATTGAATAGTACTGATACATACTGAGAAGTCACACTAGTCACCTGCCTAAGTCAGAAAGCCACCTGCATCACAAGTGTGAAACCACCCAAAAAAAAAATAGAATGGCAATAGGATTCATTCGTATCTCAGACTTTGTTCGAGTAGTAAGGTCTCTACACCTATAGTATTGAAAAAAAGTCATTTTAACAACATGTTTTTTGGCTTTCATGTACACAAAAACTAATTCAATTTAAAAATTGAACGACCCCTTTGGGGGTCGCGCACCACTGGTATAGCCCATGCGTGCGATGCATGGTCATGCCAGATATTGTTCCGCTTTGGCCCATGTTGTATTGGGTAGTCAACTTTTCAACAGTGCTGCGCCTGTACGAGTCGTCGGACCCGGCGCTCAACATCAACCTTTCGCTGACCTTTGCAGTTTTGCCGTCGGGTTGTTATTTGATCATTTTGACGCCAGTCCTGGTACACTTTAACTACGGCAGCTCTTGCACACCCCACTAGTTCAGCCGATTGTCGAGCTCCCACAATCTGTCCTTTATCAAAGTCCGATAAATCCTTCCTTTTACCCATCACGCTCGGGATTTTACTACCTACTGAACCGCTGACACCTTATCTATGCTATGTAGGTCGACTAACTCCGCACTCTCGTGGTTAACGGGTCGCATTCAGTTTTCATAGGGGTGGTCATAATTCAGTGATCACTCAGTGTATATTGTAATGCAACAAAAAATGGCAAGCTTATTATTATCAATAGATAATTCAAAACAAAAACATGTTTATTAGTTCTCAAACAAACCCGTCCGCTCTAGAATTAATGATGTCGTTCCAGGGGGTTACTCCCCGCAACTTATATGGAAGGCCTATTAATAACACTATTAATAACATATAGGACTTTCAAACTGACTGAAGCTGAAGTCCGGTCATTTTTTTTCTCTGCTGGCGACGTGTGAAAACTCCCATTCAGCCAATTGAAATAAAGCTACCCGTAGGGTTTATTATTACCCAGCAGTAAAATTGAGCATTAGTCCAATTTGTTCCTCTGAAAAGAGTCGCAAAAACTGTACATATTAAAAGAACCGACGAAAGCGTTGTTTCCTAACGCTTCACATTAGGTTCAGCATCCTATATGAAGATATTGCTTTATTACCCCACCCCGCAAAAAAGCGTTCACGCGCATCTTTCATCAGAAGCACTAAACTCACATAGATATTGAGCAGTATCATCGCTAATTTCCTAATTGTAACTTACAAACTCTATTGTAATACACCAAAACCTTTAGTGTGATTTTTAAAGGCTAATTAGTTGCACTAATTTCCTAGTTAATTGCGTTCGCGTTCGAATGTTTTCCCGATTTTGCAATTAGATATTAAGAGAGAATTACTCCGAGACGCTTAATGACTTGTCACCCTTGCATTTGTCCTTCCTCGACCTGCCCAATGGAAAGATTAATATATTAATGCTGGTCTCCACCAGAGGATGGAGTTAATCGAGAACGTGCATTGCTTTGCATTTTACGGAATTTTGTCTCAGTAACAGTAGAGGATAATTAAGAGCAATTTGATCTCGCGAAATCATATTTCGTTTACTGCTGCTTAGAGGAGAGGAGGGGTGATTCCTATCCTAGAAACTGTTTAGCATGCTATCCACACCGCCCTTTCTTAGTATCGAGACATCACGTGACCCGGAACTCCCGCCTTTCCTAACGACCACATTCCTTTGTTCCTTTGCAGATCCTGACGTCACATATCCTGTAGCCTTCGCTCTCGTACACCACCCTCTACATTCCGCAACGATATGCCCGTCACCGACCAGCCTGACGTCGACGGACCTCTGCAGGAACGGCGAGTTGCAGGTAACGGCGAGGCGCACGCGGACAACAAAATCACCGCCCGCAAAGGTGGTCTTTCGGCCAGCAGATACTCCATGATTCCACGGACATTCACCGAACAGGTATCTGTTAGGTCGGATGGCCCGAGGATCGACCGCATGTTCAGGTCAGTGTGTAAATACGACAGTGGCCATCACTACTCTACTGGAGTCGAGTACGTTTCCCGGCAGGTGCCTGCGCATTATGTCTCCACTGTTACTTGGCAAATCGAAGAGGAATCGGTAACGTATCAGAATAGCGTAACGTTTTCACCGAGAATGATAGCTCGTCGATATTTTGAAACATTTGTTGCTAGCACTCCTACGATAATGCATTCCGTTATTTCAACTCTAACTCATTGGTCTGATTACAAAGACCGACAGTATCGCACCAGTGTAACTTTCATGCCTAAGGATACGGTGTGTGACGAAACCGAACTTTATTCATATCACCAGGTGTGTACCATAGAAGCTCCCAACTCATGTACTATGGTAAAAGAACAAACTAATGGCATTCACAATGGCAATATGACACTAGTGGAGGGCACTGCGTAATGGACACATGTTCAGTAAAAGAATTAATCCTGTAAAATTATTTTCCCGCAATTCCATTCATAATCAGTCAATCAGGCTTGGTTCTTGCATTCTCTTAATTTGGGTTTGCAAAGCATTTACTTTTTCAAACAAAACTGGCATGAAAGATAATTAGATGGCAATTTTTTTTTATTAAAATTGATTTTTATTTATTATGCATCATTATGAATTCTTGAATCTATGCTGTGGATAGCAATTATCCTTGTTACTCAGAGTCCAACTATTGTGCAGAAAAACAATTTTCTTTGGTGGGGGGGGGGGACTGGCTGGAAAAATTTCCCCTGGTAACAAAGCAAAAGCCTAATAATAAATGGGGCAAACCTTAATGGGGGTTACATTGAGGAGGCAAAAGTTCATGGTTTGGCTCTGAATGTACTCAGAGATTATACTTGTTTTTGATTTATATGATAAAAAAAAAAGTTTAAAATCTTTACATAAAGAGATGCACTGCATATATTAGTTCTGAAACAACTGATATTTAAAATCATAAATAAGTGATAAAATTTAAGTTCTAAAAATAATTTGTCGGGCATTCTGAGCACATCTGACTGTACCAGGGAATAGAGGAGAGTGATGGAGGAAGTTGGTATGGTATCCAAAAGTTGACAATGGTCATGTAACAATGCTATCAATAGTACAAATTTTACTGGTTAGGTAGTTCTAAGTATACCTTTTTACAGTAGTTATGCAGGTTTACTCACTGTATAAGTCACACTGAAGTTTAGTGAAGAGGTATGCAATGTGCTCAACAGTTTGCTCAAAAGAACGAAGTCAACATCAGGTTTTGCCTCGCACTTGAAAATCAGCTTCAGAAACATGCACGTTACTAACACTTGTTTTTCAGATAGTTTTTAAGATCCAAATGATGTTTACATCACCTTATGTGATTGGCAGGTTCTAGACAAGAATGAAATGCTTACAGCTTCTTGTTTCTAAAGATGAAATTGAAAATAAGAGGAAAGAGATTCAATGATGTCTTTCAGACATCAAAAACTGAAGGGAGTGATGTAAAATCAGGTATTATTTTTTAATACATTTTCAAACTTTTGGGTAGTCATTTTTATCTCAGATTTTATATCTGTAATATAATATATGCTTCCTTAGGGCAGTCAGGAAAAAATAAAGTGTGAGAGAGAGAGAGAAAAAAGAAAAGATTTTGGAATTCAAAGCTGGGAAGTGAGATGAGCATTTTAGATATGAAGATAGTTAAAGTTCTGGCTGTAACACACATCAGATCATTTTGTAGGAATATCAGTTAAGCCACCAACCATAAAAGCCTGGGTTATTGATATAAATTATTGCTCAATTATTTGAACTTGATGAAACTGTATATAATGCTTCCCAGATTTGCTGTTTAATGAGTGCATATTTGATAAGTACTGAAACTGTATACATTGTGAATGAAAGCTTTCAGTATATTACATATATATTAAATACTTTCTGTATGTTTAATCAGTATGGACTATCAATTTAATAGCAGTTATTCAATAAATTCTATGAATGTTATGCTTCTGTACACATAAATGTATAAAAATATGTATACAAATGATAATAAATATATTTTATAGAGCTACTCAAACTAAATTCTTATTTATTATAATTTTGTGTGATTTATGAGTTAGATAGTACTGTACTAGCAAAAAAGCCATAATGTTGATAGCAGTCTAATGAGGATAATCAGCTTTGTTTGGGGGAAGAGAAATAGATGACAATACAGTGCCAGCTCCAGAATCAAAATAAATATAGGTAACTAAGGCATACAGTACTTTCTCTTTTTATTTGGCATTTCTTTATGCAGGACCAGCATATGTCCTCGACTAGATATTTCAGAAGTGTAACCCACAAGTTCTTTGCAGATAGTTTGTGAGAAAGCCACAATAAATCATTATCTGTGCTTTGCCCTGATGATATTACTGAAAATAAATTTTGCTTTTAGCATTAACAGTGGCATATGATGCAAGAAAGAAAGCATACATAGCATCGGCAAAAACAAACACTTCCAATTTCACCTATCCATTCACTCCAAATGTTTGTCCAGTTCCTCGAATTTATTTAAGCTATCAACTTCCACAACAGATGGAAGTTTGTTTCAGCAATCAACCACCAGTATTCTGCAACTGTCTTTCCTCAAGTTGAATTTATGCCCCTCAAGTGCATACTCTGAGGAAGAATCTCATAAGCATTGAGCTTGCTCAAATCATTCAAAACCTTGATCACCTCACAGGTGCCTGCTTGCCAGACACTGCAATTTACAGAATTTAAGCCTTTCTTGGTAAGAGCACCCTCACCAATCTCATTGCCCTTCTCTGTACTTGTTCCAGTAACTTTACATCCCCCCCCCCCAATATGAGACCTCCAGACTTGTACCACTACTCAAGGTGTGGCCTGACCATTGCCTTATACAAAGGGATAATCACCTCCTTATCCCTGCTTGCAAAATTCCTGTATATCTTTGACAAGACTTCATGACCTACTCTGGCAGCCTGTCTGCACTGCTCAGAAAACTTCATATCTGACTGCAGTTATTCCCAGGTCTTTCATTTTTCACTACCCTGAGTGTAGTGCCACACAATTGGTATGTTACTCTGGCATTACTGCTACCCATATGCAGTACTGTACTTTGCATTTATCAATGTTAAAATTCAGTTGTCACTTCTCAACTTTTTATTTTCATTAAATTCAAAAGAGTAGCTAGTTTAAAAAATTAGGAAAATAAAAAAAAAACTAAAAGTCAAGACTAACATAAGATAAAATAATTTAATTAAACTTGTAAAATACTGTACTACTTTAACTTTGCTTTGAGTTGTTGTTATTTGGTTTTTAGGAGCATTAGCAACTAAGGCCATATTGCTCCAGTGATATGCGGTGGTCATTCCCTGACCTTTCCGCATCCTCCATATTTGGTGGTCACAGGCTCGAACCCCAGTCTAATCAAGAAGCATGTGCTACGCGCTGCATTATTTTCTTTGAGTGCTGCAATATATAACTCAAGGTTGTCCTTGCCATGCATCTTTATTTCTTAGTATATTCTTTTAATTAACAATTTATTACTTTAGAAACATGCTTTTTTATTATTTTATTTTATTTTAAAAACTGTAACATGGGAGGTACCCAAAATGACACTGCCTACAGGCTTGGATACTTTTTAATCCAATACTGTCTTTTAAGGTGTTAAATTAGCAATCCTTTGAAAATTCCAAACCCAAAAGGAATTGGAACCGATAGTATATTTATATACTGTAGGTTCCAATAACTGATCCATAACTGATTATAATGTTCTTTGCTTATACTCCCACACGACCACCAGGTCAGTGGAGTTTACAATAAATCAATCAATACAAATGTTAATCATATTTAGCAGTGATGGCTTGAACCCCTGTCCATTCAAAGAGTGTGCTACTGCACTTGTGCCCCTGACCACTCGGCTACATCAAGCCTCAAATGGCCAGTCAGTCTGTGTCGTATAAGACAGTGCGGAACTTAAGCTTTAGTTCTGATAATGTCAGTTTGATGCCATTCATTTTTTTTAACTTTTGTCTTTTACTTCATAATTGACTACTTTAATAATCAAATCAATTTTGGGAATCATTTGGTTATCCTATCACTGGTTCAGAGTAATTTGGACAAGAGTGAGGGAATTATAGATGCCAGTTTAGAAGAACAATACACATGGAAGTATCTATAGAAAGGGCATGTAGTAGACGAGAGTAATGTGAAAAGGAAAATCCAGTTTTTTTTTTTTTTTTTTGATGCAGATGAAGTAACAGTTGTGATGTGTTTATGCCAAGAGAAATTAGGTTAATTCCTAATAGATGATCTTGCCTGGAAATCTGAGTGTCATCAAAGATAAGCATAGAAGCAGCAGCCTCTTTTTTGTCAGAAATAAGCCAGGACTGAGTTTTAGTAGGATTGAAATTAACTAAGTTATCTTTGCCCCATTGGAGAATTACCTGCAGATTGGGATCAGAATACCTAAAACAGTAATCCAGCCAAGGAAATGAATGGAAGTCTTTCAGGTCATCCCGATTTGCATTCTTGTAATGCTAAATGACAGGACTAGAAAATTGAAGCCAGGTGGAGTTGTGAACATTAAAAGTACCAGAGAAAATTAAGAATTAATTTTCCTTGGTGATTTTCAAAGTTAAATTTCTGAGTGATTAGCAGGATTGCAAGAATGTTAAAGATAACAGATTAATTTGATAGAGTGTAAGAAAAATTTTAAACCAGGGAAGATCAAAGAGAGGAAATTCCAAATTGGGAAGTCACTGACAAGGAATATCAGACCTGGCACAAGTACCATCTCTGAAGTGAAAGGAATCACAGAGTGAATAATTAGGACAATTGAGATGAGTTGTTGTTGAGGATTGACTGAGATTCTGTCAGAAAAGTTAAGTGAGGCTTGGCAGA
Organism: Mastigoproctus giganteus; assembly: GCF_048544385.1. Classification (NCBI taxonomy): domain Eukaryota; kingdom Metazoa; phylum Arthropoda; class Arachnida; order Uropygi; family Thelyphonidae; genus Mastigoproctus; species Mastigoproctus giganteus. The sequence goes on along the minus strand of NC_143583.1, from coordinate 92,117,782 downwards.
CTGTAGGTGGAAATGAGGACATCTCTGAGATTGGAACCAAGAACACATTTATTTTTGAAATGAATGACAAAGTTTTTGGGAGGTTTGGTCTTTCTGCAGATAAACATTTTCCATGAGTTTAACTATTCAAGATGACTTCAGTATGTGAAGTAAAATTAGAGGGGAACATTAATGAAATTTTTGGATATGGAAAAAAAAGAACAGCAAGAATATAACCGACTCCTTGATATAATGTGGCCTCAACAGTACATACATGCAACTCAAACTCCAGTCACCAGTGGCAGAGTACAGGTAGCAAGATTGTATGCTAGCTGATCCAGATGGCCTGCAAAAACAGCTTTAAAGCTATACCCTTAATTGTAAGGCATTTTAATCTCACTGTGATGATACTCATCAATTTCAAAAAGATCACTGCATTACAGAAGAAAGATCTGAAAGTTGCCAGAAGTTTGCTCTAACATCACTACTTTATCTGCAGTAAGCAAGGTGGTGGTACTGCACCAGATGATCAGTCATCTACTGCCTAATATTGCCTGGCGATGCAGAGGGTTGGCATGCCTGTGTGATATGGATGCCACACCTAGAGCCCTGATCTGTTGGTTCATACCTGGGTGATTTCCTCCAGTAAACTAGGTGGTAGTGTTTCATACCTTGTACATGGGAGTATACCCAGGGTTACTAACAATCCCACCATCATCAAAGGTGGAAGCAGAGGATTTGGTTGTTGCAAAATAATCACAATGGCCAAAATTCTGTCTACCTTGACTCACAAAAAAATTGCAGCCATTATCAACCCACTGCAGGATGGAAGCCTCCTCAACAATTCATGTTGAGAGAAATAGACCATAATCTGCCACGCTGGTCCAGATCAACTGTATTTAGCAGTCAAGAGCTTGAACTCCGGTCTACTCAACGAGCATGTTCTACTGCACTCCCGCTCCTGACCACTCGGCTACGGAGGCCTTAACTCACAACTAGGACCTTAAATATCAGTTTTATTTTAGATGCTGGAATTAGCAAGCCCTAGCTGTCGTACCTGGAAGAATGTCTGTGATTAAACACAGTGAAATTCATTACAAGAAACATATTGCATACTAAGGAAGGCTAGATTTTGAATTAACATAATGCACTTTATATGCTTAAGGACAAAAATGGACAAGAAAAAAATTTATAAGGGAAATAAATCCTCAAAACTGCAATTGATGCATAATCAATGGATTTAATATTGATTATTTTTAAAAGCCAGGTGCATGCAATTGTTATTGGTAAGTGGCAATCTAGATGAGAAATGTGTACAAAAGGAGCAACTACCAAACTTTTTCTTAACATCTGCTCAATGATGATTTGTTGAGAAAAATGTAATGATGTAACTAGTTTACAACTGTAATTATGTATATGGTATACAGCCCAGGTATACTCCTGGCTCTATACCATATAGATCATTACAGCTCATGGTTCTCTGAATGCCAAACTTGCTTAATTTAATCTCTCAAACACTGATCTTTGTGGCTTGCTGGAGAATTGGCATCATGTTCTTTACTCATGTCCTCACTATGCAGTCCTCAGAAATCAACTTTTCACTGGTACTGGTTTATCTTCTCCAGAACAGGAACAAAAGTATTTGGAATCTATTTTGTGAACTGTTTACAGATACAGTCAGTTCTGCTATAACATATTCCTAGAAATCTCCACGTTATGGCATTTCGTCCATTAAAAACAACACGGCTTACGGGAAAAATTAGGGATAGGGGCAGAACACTAAAAAAAAAATGTCAGTGTGGTAAGTAAAACACTAAAAAAAAGAAGTTAGTAACCCAGTAAAATTTCTGACAGAGGTTTAAACATCTTAAATTTCTAATAAATAAATAAATATTACAATAAATATAGCACTGTAATATATACATACTAATTGATATTTCTGTTCACTGACTTTTTTTTATTGCAAAATTTTAAAACAGTAAAAAAAGATAAGCAATCAATAATGACACATGCAGTAACAATTTTGCATGTTAAAAATAGGAAGCTTAAAAAATAGGAATAAAGATAAGATTCTGAAAATTTGTGTTTTTTAATATGATTGAAGATTTCATGGAAGGGGAAACACTTCACCATAATAACAGTAAAGACCTACAGAATTCTAGCTATCGGTATTATCACAAATGCAATAAGATCGAGTTTACTACCCATTTATAATCAGATTGTACTAACAGAAAAGCCCAATAAACAGGGAACTGCAAATTGTTTTTACTGTTTTATGGTAGTGACCTCCAGAAATATACTCCTCTGCTCCTGCTAGCATGCCTCACGAAATTTCTGTTTGAACTGAAAAATGTCAGCTCCTGAAAACATGAATCGGCTGACAATATCTTGTGAATACAGTGAATGACAACAGTGTTTTTCTGACCAATAACAACTATGGGAAATATGGATCTCACACATTTGACATTTTAAGCTTCATAAACTTGTATGTATTGCTGCACAGGTCACTATGTTCAGCTTGCAGACGAAATTGTGCAGGAGCCAATGCAAAAATCACATTGTTCCCTAATATATCAGTCGAATTGTTTAAAATGAGTGTTATAGTAGAACTGACTGTATTATCTGGAATGGGACGTAATACAGAGGGAGTATATGTCTTTGTGTGTTTAGTGCAAAGGGCGTGAAGAAATTAGTTGTGAACTCGGTGTTCTGATGGGAATTTATGAGAGCTTGAAATATAAGGTGGATGCAATCGAAGGAATTAAAATGGGGCCCATCAAGCTCTCAGCTGAGGTGCCGCCGTAGCCAGGTGGGAAGGAGCAGCAGTGCGTAGCACATGCTTCTTGATTAGACCGGGGTTTGAGCCCGTCACCACCAAATACGGAGGATGCGGAAAGGTCAGGGAATGACCACCGCATATCCCGGAGCAATATGGCCTTAGTTGCTAATGCTCCTAAAATAACAAACAGCTCTCAGCTGCCCAACTCTATGCCAGAGCCCTCGTTTGTGCATCAGGCAACACAGTGGCAATTCCCAAGGCAGAATGTGCTGGTTCCATAGTAGGTAGTTACTGGTGACTCTATTGTCAGGTAAATGGGAAATATATTGCAGAAAGGATAGGTGGAACAGGGCAAAAGCAGATGTTGTGGATCCATAACAACCTTTTAGGGTAAAACTTTATAGGATAACACTTTTTACACAATTTTGTTTTGTTTTTCACAAACTAAAGAATTAAAATTCAGCAAGCATAATCTTCAAAATATTTTATTTTTCTTGTGGAAAATACTAAACTAGATAAAATAACTTCAACATAAGAAAAGAACATATGAAACATTTTATAGCACTCTCTAGATGTGTATTAAGGAAGAAAATTACAGTTCTTTTAACACAATTTTGCATTCAGGCAGCAAACGTGTTAAAGGAAAGAATTGAAGTTTTCATTATCCGTCCCCCCCCCATGTAAAATTTTATCATTGACATTTCGTATGTTATTTTTCAAATTTAGTAAGTTTATGAGAAATAACTTGAAGGGGTTGTTCAAGGATTCTAGCAATAGACCAGTTTTCAACATGCATTTCAATGTTTGTAATTGTCCCACTTGATTCACCCAAATCACAGTCAGTAACATCCACAGTTCGAATTATGGTTTGAGCAAGGCAGCTGCTGTGGGTCCTGTACTCCAATTGACATAAAAAAGTTATGTAGAGCATATGAAATGGAAATTTGACAATGAAATTAATCGCAAAATAGTCAAATTGCAAAACAGACAAATAATTTGTGGACCCAGTTACAATTTCATTGATGTCTGTTGACTTATGATCCTCAGATCATAAATTGAATGTTGGTCTTCTCTCATATGGCCATTCTTAGCCTTGTCATTTAGCATTCCAGGAATGCAAAATGAGATGATCTGCATGAGTTTTATTTTTCTACCTACAATCTGCTGAGACCTCTCTTTTTCTGAAAGAATCTAATTATTGGTTGCTCAATGACTACCAACCACAGTTGTCCTAATTATTTGCTCTATGATTCCTTTTGCTTCAAAGGTGATGCTTATGCATTGTGATATTCCTTGTCAGAGACTTCTTAACTTGGAATCTCCTCTGGCTTAAAATCTCTACTCCATTCTATCAAATGCATCTGTTGCTTCTATTGATCTTTCAACTCCACTTATCATTTGCAACTTTTTACCTTCCCTTCTTTGAAGCTTGACTTTCTCCAGTCTAAGCTTCCTTAGCAATTTTAACGCTCACAAATTCAGCTGGCTTCAATATTTAGTTACACAGACTCAGCTGGTCATGATGCTGAGATTTTTGCAATTACTAATGTCCTCATACAGCTTGTTTATTTACTTACCAGAATACCAGACAAAAATCCTAACCACATACCCAACACTTGATCTTTTTTTCACCAAAAACTCTTTAGAAGTACACGATCAATCTTGGTGGTCCTCTAGGCACCTCAGATTATAAACTGATGTTGGTCTTCTCTCCATTTGAGCTTCTCTCATATGGTCATTCTTAGCCTTGTCATGTCAATTTAGCATTACATGAGATGATCTGCATGAGTTTTATTCTTCTTTGTGTTTTATTTCAAGTGGTTGAACTATTGTTTTTAATACTGATCCTAATGTTTCTCAGATCATGTTAGTGGAATTATTCTTGTAGGGATGAAATCTTTTATTTCACCTTCAAACCATAAAATCTCATCCTTTATGAAAATCTTGGTATTCCAAATTTCCAGCTTCATTTTCTGCCTACAGTAAAGTTTGCAACAGTTATTAATCAATGCAACTCAATTTTGAAGACGCTAAGAGCAGAAATAATAGAACCCTCAAGGTTGCAAAATAATCTGACAGTTCACTTCCAACTTCAGCTAAAGATAAAGCTCACTTACTAATATCTTACTTTTTGGCTAACTTTTGTATCAGTAATCTTAGTAAACCACCCACTACTATACACTCCACTTAATGAATTTCATGGTCTCTGCCAGAAGACTGTTAGAAGGATTCTGATCAATTGTGATGCCAAGAAAGCCCTGTGTCCTGATGGCATTTTTCCATTTGTTTTAAAACCTGTTCTCCTGAATTTCCTTCTGCTTGTAAATTTTCTCATATCCAGCCAGTTCCTACAAAGGGTGACATCTCTCCTGTTCAATTACACTCAGACCTACTCTTTTCAAACAAATGGAGAAATCCATCAACTGCTAACTCCTAAACTACCTTGAAACCTTTCTTCTAATCAGTGATTGGCAATGTGGATTCCATCATTGTTAATCCACTATTGATATACTGGCTTATCTTTAGACAAATTCAAGAAGTTTGGAGAAACTTCGGTAGTTTCCCCCTGACATTTCTAAGGCTTTTAATTGTATTTGGCATATAGGTCTTCTGAACTACCATCTCATGGATTGCCAACTGTTTTTTTTTTTTTTTGCAATTGGATAGCCAGTTTTCTCTCTGACCAATTACTGTGGGTGATGACAGGTGGCTATCTTCTAACTTCACTAATGCTGGTGTTTCCCAAAGTTCAGTTCTTTCTCCTATTCTTTTTCTCTTCCACTGACTGGAAATCTTACTCATAGTTTTGCTGATGATGGCACTCCACAATTTCACCTTTCAGTTTGAGAAAACTTGCCTTGGCATGAACTTGTCGAATATCTACTACCAGTAGCATTGTTGCCGATCTTGGTAATTCTCCAAGGGGAAAAGAAAATTTAAGTAACTTCAATCCTAAAATTCTGTCCTGTCTTATTTCTTGCAAAAAAAAAAAACCCTGCTTCTGTTCTCATCTCCAGATAAGATCACATATATTTATTAGAGATTACCCAGACTTCTAATCTCTGCATAAGTACATCAACAAATACTAGGTTTTCTTTTTCACTCTCAGCATTACTTTTCTTCTAAACAACTGCTCACTCTGTTGGAATCTCTTATTTGCCCTATCATGCAATATTTGGGAGGTTAATGCTCCCAAAACCTCTCAGGCTTCTAGACTCCACTGAAAAGAGGGCAGTAAGGTTAATTAATAACCCATCTCTTATAAAGTCTCATCACTCTGTCTTATAGACATTCTGTTTCTGCTACATGCCTTTTCTACAGATACTTTCATGGGCACTGGTTTTCTGATATGGCATCTTAATTTTCCTACTTTCTCTTCCAAACGCATGTTGCAATCAATTATTTGTCCCTTCTACTTCTGTTTTCTGAAACAACCTTCTTCACACATTTCTGACGTCTAGTATCAACGAGCATCTTTTGTCTTAGTAGTAGTAATAGTGGCACATGATGCAAGAAAGCAAGTGTAGGAGCTTATGCAGCATCAGCCAAAAAAAAAAAAAAAAAAAAATCATCACACCATTCCCTCCAAATGCCTGTCCAGTTCCTCCTTAAATTTATTTAACCTATCAACTTCCACAACGACAGATGGAAGTTTGTTCCAGCAATTAACCACCCGCTGGCTAAAGGCAAATTTCTGCACATCTATTCTACATCTGTCCTTTCTTAATTTGAACTTATTTAAACCGTAGGTTCGTAATCTGAACAAGTGGAAGGATCCCATCAGAATTCAGCGTGCTCAACCCATTCAAAGCCTTATAGACCTCAATCAGATCACTGCGCAGGTGCCTAGTCTCCAGCCACTGCAATTTGCAGAACTTAAGCCTCTCTTGGTAAGAGAATCCCTTCATTCCCCTCACCAATCGTGTTGCTCTTCTCTGTACACGCTCAAGCAAATCTACATCCTTCCTAAAATGAGGCCTCCAGACCTGTACGCAGTACTCAAGGCGTGGCCTGACCATTGCCTTATACAGAGGGACAATCACCTCCTTTTCCCTGCTAGCAAAATTCCTATATATCATTGACAAAACCCCATGACCTGTCTGCATTGCTCAGAAAACTTCATATCTGACTGCACAATTACTCCCAGGTCTTTTTCATTTTCTACCACCTTAAGTGTAGTACCACACAGTTGGTACGTTTCTCTGGGGTTACTTCTACCCATATGCAGTACTTTGCATTTGTCAAGGTTGAACTTCAGTTGCCACTTCTTAGCCCATCTGCCCAAATTATCTAGATCCTGTTGCAGTAGCACACTGCCATTACTGTCATTAACAACCCTGCCAACCTTTGTATCATCTGCAAACTTCGACATTAAGCCTGATATACCTTCATCAATATCATTGATAAATACACAAAACAACAGTGGACCCAACACCGAACCCTGTGGGACTCCACTAATAACATTAGTCCATGAAGAGCAGCACCCATTGATTACCACCCTCTGTCTTCTCCCACTTAACCATCCTTTTATCCATTGTAGCAACTTACCCTTAATACCATTCTGCTCCAATTTGTACAGTAGTCTTACATGCGCAACAGTGTCAAAAGCTTTCCTGAAATCCAAGTATATGATATCAAAATTATTTTTCGCATCCAGTTCCTTTGTGACCACATCATAATAACCAATCAAATTTGTCAGACAAGACTTTCCCTTAACAAACCCATGCTGTGTTTGAATTATTGCTGCAGTCTTGTCTAGATGATCCTGCAATGCATCTTTAACCAGTGACTCCATTATTTTACCCGGAACAGAAGTTAAACTAACTGGTCTGTAATTACTCGTGTCACCCTTCGATCCACCTTTGTGAATTGGGGACACATTTGCACATCTCCAGTCCGTGGGAACCTCCCCTGAGTCCAAGGATGCTCTCATAATTATGGCTAAGGGTTTGCTTAGTTGCTTTGCCGCCTCCTTTAAAATAACTGGATAGATCCCATCCACCCCAGGTGCCTTTCTTATGTTTAACTTCAACAATTTCTCCTCCACTTTGCTCTCAGTTATTACAAAATCATTAAGCACACTGCTACAATTTGATAACCTTCTTCCATTTTCAAACTGTAATAATTCCTCACGTGTGAATGTAGATGCAAAATACTCATTCAGTTTGTTTGCTATCTGAGCAGGATCATCAACAGTCGAACCATCGATGTCAAGTGGACCAATCAGATTCATCCCCTTCCTTTTAGAGTTTATATAAGTAAAGAAATCCTTGCTGTTTTTCTTAGCATCCTTTGCCAAAGATTTCTCGTAATCCGCCTTCGCCTGCCGAACCTCCTTTGTGACCTGATTACAGACTAGCTTATATCTGCCACAGGCTTCTGCGTCACCTGATAATTTATATGCATCCCATGCATTTTTCTTCTCTGTCACGAGTCTCATTAGTTCATTTGATAACCATTTAGGCCTAAACCTTGAACGATATTTCTTAATCGGTATATAAAGTCTAGTAGCTTCCACGATTAATTCCTTGAAGGTCTTCTCAACCTTCAACCCATACATGGTTATTTATATAAATAATTTAAATTTAATGGTTATTTATATAAATAATTTAAGTTTAATGGTTATTTACACTATTTTTTAATAATAAAATATTAATTCTTTTAAGAAAAAAAATTAAACAATATAAACATAACTATCATCTATTTTCAAGTTCATAAAATTGCAATGCAAGCAAAAATTAAAATTAATGCATGCACACATTATGTTTGTCAATTAAACATAAATAAATGATATAAGATAAAAAGCATTAAAAATTAAATGTAACAAAGAGTATCTATCTAATTGCTATAGCAGTGGTGGCAGCCAACTACTGAGAAATGTATTTGTTTACATTACGCTTAAATGGAAAATAGCAGTGGAAAGTGAAATAGAAACATGTTATGGAGGGCCTAATCTATCAGCACATTTCATTTAATAACTGTATAAAACAACACATAGAATTTTGAAAACTTCTGATATAAACTTCAATGCATATTTAGGAAAATAAATGGAGGAAGAGTCCCTCATCTTGAACTGGTAATCAATGTGCAACAGATATTTCACAGGTGAGCCTATTGTCCTATGCCGCCACTCTTGATCCAACAAGATCAGATGGTTAGGAAAGGATTTTAAATGAGAAATTGTTAAATGGAAGCAGACATGCTGTGTGCCGACTGCAACATTGTGTAATTATTACTGAATTAATAATAATTACACAATGAAGCAGTTGAGTATAGAGCATGTTACAAATAAGGGCATATTTGTTATCTGATATTTCCTATGCCCATGATTTTTCAATTATAACAAAATCAGTAATGCACATCAAAGGTCAAAATCACACGGGAGGAATACTAAAATTCGCTGCAACATCACTAATGGATATTTTCAGTTTCAATGTTTTTGGTTTACTTTTCCAACAATGCACTTTGCAATCTTCTTTATTGTGTCTTTTTTTTTTTTTTTATGGTTATGAAAGTGTATGTTGGGATCACTCATTGATGTAAGGGTTGATAGCAATTGGTTTTGCTATGTAATGCCTTTCAAATTACAAACTGTTATGTTCTTTGAAGGGCATTACATATCAAAACCAAATGAGAGATGAAAAAAGGGCAGTTTCAACTTTGTGTGTAATAGTTTTTTTGCAGTGAGATATAGACTCAATCTTGCAACATATGCTCCCATGTCAGTGTGCACTACCCGAAGAGCACAATAAGCCTTCTGTGGCAATGTATAGATGGCATCTTGGCAACTAGAAATGCCTGTGTCCACTTTAAGGAAGGCCCTTATTCTACTGTTTTTATCTATTACTGCTTATACACTTCTCATATGGCAACATCTGCAGGGATTTTGTATAGAAGCATATTCCGGGATAGTTTTTAATTCATGAAACCGGGATCCCGGTTTCATGAATTAAAAACTATCCCGGTATTCCAAAAACAAATGCTTTTCTCAATAAATTTTGATGACAATTAGGTGCAATAAAGTAAGGAAAAAAACAAGTACTGCAATTATTTGAATTCATGTTTTAAATAAACTTTTATTGCAATAATAAATATTCTGAAAAAAAATCATTAAAATACAGTTATTCTAAAAACAAAAAAAAAAAAAAAAACATTTTTACTGCAAAGTTTAGTTATGTTTAAGCATCCACACTACCTGTCCGAATAAAGTGAGCTCTTAAGAAACATAAGCAATCAATAGTATGATCATGGATCTAATTTTGGAACATATTTGATTAGTTACAGAAAATGCCCTTTTGGATTCTATTCTGGTACTGAGATAATCATAGATGATATCAGTCCATATTTTCTAGGCTCTAAACTTTTTAGCAAAAATAGTTAAAAGTATTTCATTAATTTCTGACTCAAGTTCATCTTTTAAAATCTCATTGGAGTCAGGCAATTTCTTATCTTGGAAAGAATTTGTGGAACACTGATGTTCTGTCCCATGTTGGTCTTCCATGGTTGAATTATGTTCATTTTCTGAATGAGAAGGATGTTTTATTAAGCAAAGTATAATTTTCACTATAGTATCTTTACTGAGTCTGGGAGAGAGCAAAGAGTGGGGATAAGGAATAAAGAAGAAAGCAAAGGGTGGGGATAAGGAATTCTTCACATATATAAATGCAAAGAACAGAAGGACAAATAAGATTGGACCCTTATGTAATGGACGTGGGATAGTATTAGATAACATAGCTGAAGTTGCAGATGAACTCAACAGTTACTTTGCATCGATATTTACATAAAAAAAAAACCTCTTTGTGTCAATGAGATATTATGGAAGTGATGTTGAAAAAAATGTAATTAATGATGTTGAAATTTCAATTGATTTAATGAGAACTTTTGAGCCTACAGGCGAGTAAGGCTCCTGTGGTTGATGGCACATACCCTATAATCTTAGAGGAGGTGGCAAGTGAGTACATTGAACCATTAAGGCTAGTTATGAGAGCACCACTGGACAGGAGAGATTCCATTGGATTGTTGTAAATTGGAACAAAGGCGGTTGGTTCTAGGAGTGTAACGGGAAATTAGTGACCAGCCAGTCTAACTTCAGTAGTAGGGAAAATCACAGAGGCAATGATCAAGGGTGGAATTCAGGATCATTTAGATGGAAATGGAATTCTGTAGGATACACAGCATGGTTTTTTAAAGTGAAAATCATGTTTAACAAATCTGGTTAACCATTTTGACAGGTCACTCGTGAGCTGGATTTAGGGAATAATTTCGACATTGTTTATTTGGATTTCAGCAAAGCATTTGACTCAGTCCCACATGAGTGGTTACTTTATAAGTTGGAGCAGGCTCAAATCATAGTGAAAATCCTTAGATGGATAGCATGATGGAACCAGGCAGAGTGTTGTGATAAATGGTTATCCCTCAGATTGGGTTAATGTAAGAAGTGGGGTTCCCCAGGAATGCCACTTCTTACAGCTGGGCAGTGATACAACAGTAACAGAGCCTTTTCTTCAAATTTTTCTGGAAAACAAGTGGCATCTCACCAAAGGTACAAAGTTGCCTTCAAAATGAAGCAAAAATATTTCTTGTCATCCAAGTGTTGGAGCTATTTTTATAAATCACAGGTAGAGGTTTCAGTTTGTGCATAAAAACACTTGGGACATCAACTTTTACCAATGCACAATGGTTTTAGCTTGATTTTTTTTCTTTCTTTTTTGTGCACAGTAACACAGGATATGAAAACTGACACTGTCAGTTTTCATATCCTCTTTGTTGGGGAGAAGTTTATATAGTACAGTACTGTTTCAGCACAGTTGTACAACTGTAAATTAACTTTCTTGAATTACATTAAACAAATTCAGGAAATGCATCTGCTGCTGTAATATCACCAAATGCAGATTTGCCTACAAGACTAACCTGGGATATCCTATGACAAGCCTTCCATCTCCAAAGCCAACCTGCAGAAGCTTGTATGTATCATCTTCATCAAGTAGCTTATAAAATTTAAGTGTCAGTGCTTTAAATATAACCCCATTTATCAGTACTCCTTCACTACACTTCTGTAGAAACCACTTGTATAAACGTTGGTCCACATTACTGTTTTCACAAAGTCTAGGTTTCTTTCTTTGGAGGCCTGCTTCATCTTCTAGGGGATGGGTCTATGAATGAATGTAATTTTTCTCTTCTTTCATCAACTGCAAGTTGTTCCTTCTGTAATTCCACACTCATGAAATATACATTTTGTTTTGCCACTCTCAACTCTTACTTTTCTTCAACTGTATAATATTTTTTTTTGGTGGCCATTACTTCAGTCCTACTGATTTATTAATTTTGCTGTTTATTTATTTCTGATGCCCTAGAATTTACTGTGTTTTGAGACAACTAAATCAAAACGAAACTGTCTGGCATATCATAGCGCCAAAGTGAAGGCACATGATTTCTCCATAGTTTAGTTTAGCCCTTAGGAGTTTTTTCTATCTTAAGTAACTTATAGTCAAAGCTGTTATATACAATGCTGTTGTTTACAAAAATTTACTTTCTAACTAATGTAATGCACCCGATAAATGGCAGCCATATTGCCCTTTAGAGATAGCTGTTTGTAATTAGCATTCCCAGTGATAAGTTGCCAATATCTTAAAAACCAGTTCCATATAAAAAGTTCTGATTTAAGGCATATAAAACAGTATGTATTTTTTGTACCTTGCTACATAAGAAGCAGCAATGCATTGAGCCATTCGGAATAATACTTAACAATAACAACATAAAATATTTTTATGTTTATTACAATAGAAAAAAGTATTGCTTAATTAAATAAATTTAAAAAGTAAGCAAATCATAATATTTAAGAAAAAAATGTCTATCATTCTTGTATTATGAAATATTACATGTTAGCTATTTAGGTTATTAAAATAAAGTGTAATATAATCATGTTTAAGTATACAGTGCAATAAACAATATTTTACAGAATATTGGTGATTCCTGTCAATAAAATAAGTTTACTTTTGTCTCACATCAGGATAACATCTCAAATGCGTATTGCAGCTGGCGACATAAGAAGCGCACGTGCATAATAACATAACTCTTGACCAATCTATTACAGCAACAGCTCTTTACTACTATAAATTTGCATTCCTTAGCATTTCAACTTTATTTTCTACACTGTTACATAAGATTATTCAGTTTTTAGATCATGTTATAACATTTGTGTAAAATTTTTTAACAACCAGTTTGTGCAAACTGGCTCCAGCCTTATTACTGAGCATTCTAATGATATACTCTTTTATTGCATCTAGCTGAGGGGAAAAAAAAACTGGGTGTTTACAGCAAGTAGTCTCTGATGAGACCTATTTACTAAAATTATGCTGCAACTGAATATATTGAAGTGAATATACAGCCAATTTTTAGCTAATTTCCCCTCTGGGAAATATGGTAGTAGGATGTACAGTATATACAATATTCACTTTTTCCAGTTTCTAATATGAAATTGCTAGTTCTTTCATAATTCATTTTGGGGGACATGATCATACCCATGGTATATCCAGAGCTGCATTATGTTGAGTATTTTTTTGCTGGATTTGCAAAAGTTGGGCTTCCTTGTACTGCATGACTAATACTAACAGTTCAAAATTGTGCACTTTACATTGTTTGTTTGTTATTTGGTCCCTAGGAGCACCAGCAACTAAGGCCATATTGCTCCGGGATATGCAGTGGTCATTCCCTGACCTTTCCGCATCCTCCCTATTGGGTGGTGACGGGTTTGAACCCCGGTCTAATCAAGAAGCGTGTGCTATGCACTGTTGTTCCTTCCCACCTGGCTACGGAGGCGCCCATTTTACATTGACATTCCTTATCATAACAATATAAGGGATACAATTGTGAAAATGTATGGCTGATTTGAACATCATTCGATATATCTTGGAGAAAGAAAGGGCAATTAGAAATACAGGAGATTGTTTTTTTTCATCATTATTTTAAGATTTAATTTAAAAATAAAGCTGACGACCTCAAAAAAAAATTGCACAAGCAATTTCATAGTGGATTTTGCACACCACCAGTAAGTAATCTGAATTTTTTTTTTTTTTTTTTTTTTTTACAGCCACACTTTTTAAATTCTAAAACAATTAATGGAAAAAAAAAACCTATAATGAAAACTAGAATTCATACAGTCACTCTTGACAGATATTTTTATTGTTTTTTGGTGTGTAAAATCAACTGGCACAAACTGCTTGAGATTAACTTTTAATTTAAATTTATGATATGCATTTCTTCGCTAAATATATTACATATATAGAAGGATATTAACAAATTCAGTATTACATGCTTCAGAGAACCACTACAAATAATTAACTTGTTTTCAAGAATATATTACAATTCATAATTCTTTTAAAACTGTTTATTGTTTAACAAATTTACAACAAACGTCTTTAGTGCCATTTCAGAAAAAAATACCTATAAGTTACAGTGCTATTTTTTCTATTCATTATTATCAATTTTAAAATTTATTTCAAAACTTTAAAAACAACATTGCTCCTTTTAATAAATTTTTATATACAATTAATTAATAAAAGGAAGATATTTACATCTGATTATATAAGCCTCATTTATGTCTCTTTAGTGATGTATTTCACTTAATAGTATGTCAGATACAAAGAGAACAAATCAGTTCTATATGTAGATTTCAGCTTTTTTTCCAACAAGAAATAAAAACTAACATGAAAGCTTAACTTACTACCCTTCTGACATTACCAGTGTGAGTATGTGATGATAGTCTTAGAGGAATAAGATTCCCTCTTTTTATGTACAAACAATTTTTTGGTTTTAATTTAAAATTTATACTTTTAATACCTTAGACTCTTAAAAAGGCAAAGACTGATCCGAGTCATTATCTTGAGTTTCTTCAGTTTTTTGAGTCTCTTGAACTTCTTTCGTAAGGTTTTATTAAAAGGCTGATAAAATCTGCGACCTGTTAATTTAGTAAAACAAAAGAATCTTTTTGGTGAAATCATGGGCAATAACTTATGTGTAATACTGAAGAGTATAAGTGTTGCTTTAAACAATTTTAAAGTACCACTTACTTTAAAAATAACTGGCAAACTGTATTAATGTGTAAAATGTATATTACACATTAATAGTGTATAAGCTTGCTATGTTTGTCTTTTGCAAATTATTTCTTAATTATCTATCAGGAAGACATTCTTCAAAGGCCCTTGTTATTCAACTGCTACTACTAATTAATGATTTAATCAAGCTATTTTCAACTTAAGTAAAAATTACTTTCACTTTCTCTGGACTGATAACTTCAAACTACACTTTGCTTTCACATTACAGGAACTCCCTGACTTGCATAAGGTTGCATTCTGCGGAATGCAGCGTAAGTCGGATTTTACGTAAATTGAAATTTCCCCCGTGCTTGTGCAACACTCGCAACTGTGCTTGTTGAATTGATTGAATCAAAAAAGAAATGTTCGATGAACATGCAAATAGAATTATTTATTCAATTTTTTTATCTCATGTGCAGGAAAAATTACAAAAGCATGCAATTTAAAAAAATTATAAAATTACAAAGAAAGAGAGGAGACAGGCATAACATCCGTAAGTTTTACCTCTGGAGCATTTTTGCCACAATCGACATCTTCGCCTGAGAAGTACGCCACTGTGGAGGTTGAGGGCTGTGGAGATTTAGAAGGGGTCAGCTGCTCAACCTTACGAAAGAACATATTAATGGATGAGTGGATGGTGGCTTTTTTTCTTTTCATTGTAGATTTCTTTGTAGCAAGCAAGCATATCATTCACCCCTCTGTTAACTTTTAAGAATCGTTCGCTGCCAGGATCCATCTTCTCAAACCTCGCCATTGGAATTTCATGAAATGCCATTCCATCTCTCTGGTGGCGAAGCATCTCTGCTCCTAATTTGGTTCATCTTGAGCTTTGTATTTCACTATTGCTGCTTGCAAGTCAATAAGTTCTTCATTAGATAATTACTTTTCTTCCTCTAATTCCTCCATATCTTTGGCATCAACCTCCAACTGAAGTAGCTCTGCAACCTTTACAATCTGATCTGTAACCTCTTCACACGATTCATCTTTTTTCAAATCCTTCGAAGCCTTTTACGTGCCATGGGCATATTTTCTTCCATGCACCATTTAAACAACTTTTGGCAATTTCCACCCAGGCCTTATTAATGTTTAAGATGGCGTGGTAAATATTGTAAGATTTCCAAAAGTCTCTTAACGTAAAATTTTTCTCATAGTCTACTGCAGACAATGCCTGAGCAAATGTTGTGTGTAAATAGTATGCTTTTAAATTTGAAATACAGGAGATCCCCGGTATCCGAGTATTCATTATCCGAGTCCCTGCAGTTATAGTGATTGATTTGTGAAATTGATACAAGCAATGAAAATTACGTGGTGGATTTTTGGAAAAGTTTTAATATTCTGCATAGTATAAAAATGATTGGAGAAGCTTGGAAAGAAATATTGTGTAGATTAATGAATAGCTCATGGAAGCAGTTATACCCTGGTGCTGTTCTTGAATATGAAAAATGCAATGTGACAGGGTTAGAAAATGAAATTGTAAGTCTTGCAAAAGAAGCAGGATTCTACGAAGATGTTGATGGGGAGGATATTGCACAATTGCTTGAATCAAGCTCAAAACCACTTACAAATGATTGGCTAGAAGAATTAGGCCAGCTATCCCCCCAGAAGAGAAAGCCGAAAATGATGACACAATGGAATCGCCAAAGGATCAAGATTTAAAGGAAGCTCTTGAGAAAATTGACCAAGCACTTGAATATTTTTGAGAATGACCCTCTACATGATTGTGCAGCAAAAGTTAAGCGTGAAGTTAAAGGCTATGACACAATTTTATCTGAAAAAATACGGCAAAAAAAAATTCTTTATTTGTAAAAAAACTCAAAAATAGTGTAACTGCAATAAACTTTACTTAACCTTATATTGTTATAATAAAACATATTATAATAATAAAAAAATTGTCTAATTTTTAAGTTCCTTCTATCCGTTTTTTATTATGTAAAAGTACATAATACACATCATGAAAATATGGTCCCCATTTTAAGCGGATTCATTTTACACGGAATTTTTTGGAACCAATTATCCTCTAATAGAAGCAAAATCTTGAAAGGAATGTCGTTGCCTTTACAATATTTTTCAACCTCGGGAATGAAGCAGCATTTAAACCAATCCTCAAAGAGATATTGTTATCCATGTTCTCTGGTTCGATTGGAAATGCATAGGCAGGGTGGCTTTATTGATGCCCTTAAATGCACGAGGATTTCCAGAATGGTACACAAGCAGTGGTTTTAATCTGTAATCTGCCAGTCATTAGCCCCAAGCAAGAGCGTGGCCCTATCTTTTGATGCCTTGAAACTGGGCATTGTATTTTCCTCTTTGGCAATGTATGTTCAATCCGGAATTTTTTTTTCCACTAGAGAGCAGTCTCATCAAACTTAAATTTTCTGCATTGAATAGCCGCCTTCATCAATAACTTTTTCCAACACATCACAAAATTTCTCTGCAGCTGCGGAATCGGCACTGGTGACTTCAATGCCTATTTTATGTTGTGGAAACCAGCGCGATGCTTGAACCTATTAAACCACCCGTTGCTTGCCACGAACTTGGGTTGGGGTTTGCCGTACTTATCTTTATAAATACTTGTTGCTTTTGCTTGAATGGTCATTAGACTCAGGGGCACTCGCTTCTGAATCTGATTTTCCATCCATATTATTAACAGCTGTTCCATCTTTGATATAGCACCCGAACACTGTTTTGTCATCACTGTTGATCTTAAGTGCGTTGATCCTTTAACATGTTCTTTTATATGCACACTGTCCTTTAAAATAGTATTCACTGTTGAAGCAGTGAGACCTAATTCCTTTGCAATAGATGACAAACTTTGTCCTGCTTTGTACTTAATCATTTTCATTTCTAAATCAATTTTGTTTCATTTCCTGGAACTACCACCACTTGCACTTTTCCTTGGTTGCTTTCCCTTCATCATTGTAATATGTAAATAGGAATGAAGAGAAGTTTCTGAAAATTTGTTTTTTGTATGATTGAAGATTTCAGTGAAGGGGAACACATTTCACCATAATAGCATTTTACGCTATTATGGTGAAACCCACACAATTGCAGTTATCAGTATTAGCACAAATGCAATAAAATCAAGTTTACTACCCGTTTATAATTAGATGCACTAACAGAAAAGCCGAATAAACAAATTGCATATTGTTTTATGGTCGTGACATCCAGAAACATGCTTTAGAAAAATATCACAAAGGCATTCAAAATCAATTCTTATAACAGGAACATATGATAATGATGAAAGGGTGGTGCAATTTCTATTATAAATCTGACCTTTTATAGGGATAAATAGCTTAGTAATATAGTGAATTTTTTGACTTCCAAGGACTTGGAACGAATTACAAAAAAAAAAAAAAAAAACACAACAATGTTAAAAAAACAAAATTACGATATATTCATGATACCTCTATTTATTCCTTTGGGATGTAAAATACGTTTCCACGATTTTAAGTTTGCACCAGCCAGCAAAAATTTACATAAAGTCGAATTTCTGTAAGTCTGAGAGTTCCTGTATTTTCTTTATAAAGTAATATGAAATCCTTGTGCAGCTGTAGATACTGCCAGAGGAAAAATTATTCCAAATGACAATAGTTATTGAGCTGGATATAAATAAGACAAAATTGCAGCCAGTACTATTTTTTTTTTTCCAAGTGATAACTGCTTCTTATTACAATTAGGCAGAGCTCATAATAAAAATTGCAAAATATACTTTTTGATACAAAAAGTATATTTTTTTGATTTAAAACGTATACAAAATATATGTTTTAAAGATACTTTTAAGTTAAATTAAGAGATATAAAAATTATACTAAGATGGTGAAAAGTAATACATAATCTCATAACAGGGTAATTGTAAGACCTATCATGATTTAAAACTTTAAAGGTGTAAACAAAGAAACCAATGTATTCATCATTTTAGGACTTATAAACATCTAGATGTAAAATGAGGAAATCCCTCCCTCCCTCAGGCTACAGAAACCTTTTTAAGTAATACCAAATTCATTTTTCCACTCCTGAGAGCTGGTAGCTGGAAAAGGCTGCTTTTATATGCTAACATGGCCATGCGGATAACAAATACTTGTGGGACAAAAGTAAAATGTATGTAGAGGTGTAACTAGGGTTGATGGCAGCCAGGGCAAATAAAAAAAAAAAAAAATAGCACCCCTTGAAACCTGTTCTTTTGGAATTTTTGCATTTTTTAACCATAAAAAGGCATCCCCCAAATTTGGTACCCAGGGTTTTGCCCCACCTTCCTCACCCTAGTTATGCCACTAAATGTATGATATTCAGAACTTGAGCTATTCATGGGTAAGTAAAAAAGAAAAAAAAAGT
This sequence comes from Mastigoproctus giganteus, assembly GCF_048544385.1. NCBI lineage: Eukaryota > Metazoa > Arthropoda > Arachnida > Uropygi > Thelyphonidae > Mastigoproctus > Mastigoproctus giganteus. Next base: position 92,098,601 of record NC_143583.1, on the reverse strand, counting down.
TGACTATTCCAGAGATACATTTCTAAAAATATTTTAGAAATAATGGTTGCTGCTAACACCAATGTAGGATAGTCTCCATCACTGTCCAGCAGAATTAACTTCCTGTCACATTGCTATTCACTTGAGTAAACACATCAATGAAATACTAATGTACACGTGGTCATGCACTGTCCTATAACAAATGTCTCCTTTAGGTGAACATCACAGTTTTGTTTTTGATGGTTTATTGCAGATTGCCTTGGAAGTTTGAAATATCATACTTATGTAATCGCTTCAACCTGGCACAGCAGCAGATGCTGCAAACTGAAGCATAGCACACAAGGATGATCTTCTGGAAGGTTTGAAATTCTCAATTTTTTGGCAGTGTTGATCGATTTGTTTCTACTGTGTGCTGCATCATTTATCCTCCAGTTCACATACATGATTACTATGCAGCCCAAGAATGCATTTCCTTCAGTTTCATTGTGATGACATTTACTGTTCTCTATAATTTACATAAACCAAAACACACACACAGTATTAAAATGATTAAATAAAATATTTATACAGAAGAGTAAATGATTGCATCTACTGTTCCATATAACTTTCCTAAGCAGCACATTCATTTTCTAAAAGTATTAAAATGATCAAACACTGTGCCACTTTTAACTTTTAAAATAAGTGTTTGTCCAATGTTCTAAGGCTGATTTTTGATTCCCTTTTCACATGCAACATTAAACAGAAATGAGAACGCCATTTTAAAAAATTAATAACTATTTTCACTGCATTTTGAAACAAATTATGCATTGTTTATAGAATGCAGTTATTTACATATTTTATATAGTCACTGTTTAAATATACACATAAAAGGTACAGTTTGACTAACAGCAATGCAAATATGTACTTAATATGTAACCAACTTCAACTAGAAGTAAAAAAAAAGATTAAGTTTAAGTGGCACTTCAGTTTTACATTTAATTATACAATAAATCCTCAAATCTTTTAATTCTCAAAAATCCAGCCTTTCTGAAAATATTAATTTATATACATAGAAATTACTTTGTAATTCCTACACCTTGAATTCTGTTGTTTTCAGCCATTGTAAATTGCATACAACCACAAGAAACAGAATGTTTCCTAATTTTAAACTCATACTAAATTGTAACTGAATAATCTCTGTTGATAATGAGTGCCGATTATCATCAGTTGTTTCTAATAAAAACCTGGTAACCACTATGCTTTACAGTTTAGATCAGTAAGCATGCATTTGAAAACTCGGGGATGAAAATCCCCCAAATGAGAAATGTGATGAAGTTGCTTAAGTAACTGCTCCTTCAGAAAGCTGTGGCAAAGTTTTTCTGCCAGGATCTGAAGTACACGAACAGAAATATTTTCATAACATTCACTGTATATGTGTTTCTCAATTATAGCACATTGTTCACTTTGGGAAACATTTATGTAAGATTAATGTCGCTTCAAAAAGTTATGGCAGAATTTCCTGGAGCAGTATATAATTTATCACTATGGCCATTTTTTCCCCGTCTCTTTTTCCCCAAGTTAAGGCTTTGAATGCAATGTTCAGGAGATTTCTACAAGGTGTGTGATGTGATGTGCTGTAATTATTGCAGTAGAAATGTCTCCAATGTAGGAAGAAACAGAAATGACAACATAAACAACACAGTAAAGGCTGAGGACCACTAGCCATAGATATGACAGTATCTATGGCTAGTGTTCCTCAGGGTGGTACAGTAAAGTGATCCTATGATCAAGTGACAATTCTCCAAAATCCAGGCCAGAAGATCAATTTTAACGTGGAAATCTGAAAACCAGCCAATTTTATTGTTATTGGAACTGTGTGAGTCAATGTATTAATTTTCCCTTTCATACCAATAAAACTTATAGTTTTAAAGGTGTCTTTTATTATTATTATTATTTTTTTTTTTTTTTTTTTATCAAGGAATTTAACATCATTTGAGATAATCATTTACACTTTGTAATGCAAATATATAAAACTGTCATGGAATCAGAAGTTACTGGACTAAAAAGATGTAGTCAGTCCTCGTATAACACAATAGTTGTGTTCCAAGAAACCCTTGTGCAATGCAAAATCGTGCAATATAAACAGGCCCTTTGGGAAAAATAGGGTTAGGTGCTGACCATCGAAGATTGAACACACATTTGTAACCAAACACAATAAATAATCGTAATAAAATACATATTTTATTACGACTATTATGTAATAAAATATTGCTAATGCTTTTGCTTCTATCATAAGCAAACTTGTTTTTTGTTTGATTTTCTATCCAAACAGATGACAGCCATTCCATCTCTTCCAATTCTTTGTCTTAAATCTAATGGATTTTAATTACACTTTGAGTTGTTCCTGCCATGAGTTTTTATTTTCTCTGCATTCTTTGTAATTCTCGGCATTGCCTCATTTAGGCCTGTAGCACGTGCAATATCACATGGTCTTTCATTTTGCTCAAAGTGTTTCACAATTTCATATTTTTTTCTCTATTGACAGAGGTGGACTGGCCATAAGCCTTATCAGGGAAACCAAGGTGGGTTGGAGGCCGGTGTGATTTTGGCCATAAACACTAGTATAACCACTACAGATTTTCCCGGGTAAGAATTTTTGACCCAGTCCACCTCTGTTTATCGATATTGCTTTTCTTTTTCTCTCTGAATCTGTAGTGTCTTCACCAGGACGCTACCTTTTCACACCTTTTAAGTATTTTACTCATTTTTAGGGAATAAAGCACAATTACAAAATGAGGAGGCATGCTTGATACACATAAACAAAGCTGTGCACGTGTAGCAACTGAATAAACAACACCGTAAAGGCAGAGAAACTTTGTTAACACCTCACTAGCTCACATTTTACTAAAGCACATTTCTGGGGGTTACTACCATAAAACAATAAAAACAACTTCCAGTTGCGTTCCTGCTAGTGGAATCTGTTACAAACTAGTAGTAAACTTGATCTACTTGCATTTGATAATACTGATAGCTGGAATTTTACGTTATTATGGTGAAATGTGTTTCCCTTTCACTGATCTAAAAAACATAAATACATTTTCAGAATCTTCTCTTCATTCCTATCGTGTTGTGTTCAGTTGGGGTTAGATTCTGCGTCTGACTGCCATTTCTTGTAAACACAAAGGCGAATCGTGCCCCTGTTTATAAACTGTGTATGATCAAATTCATGTAGTGTAAACACGTATTATATGAGGACTGACTGTATTGGCAATAATAAAACTTCATAATGACTACAAGTATTTCCATTCAAATTCTACTGGTAATGTCCATTGTGTATTGCATTACACTTTTAAGTGAGTTATGCTTTGTTCTGAAAGCTGATTGCAATGGTAACGCATCTTTAAAGTGATGCTCTTTGGCCTGAATGCAGTCTTTTTGGCATTTTTTAAACTTTCAGAAAGAACATGTGATCAGTTTTAAAAAATTCTCAGTTATCACTCATTTTAAGTTCTTTGCATTATAAAGTTTCCTGGAATAAACATGGTCTTTTAAATAGCTCTACAGAGAAATAGCTGTAAATGCCTAAGAGAAAGAGCTGCATTGTTTAAATCTGGTCACCAGATTTAAACAATGCAGCTTAATAAGGCCACATTAGTAGCCACTTAATAAGGCCACATTATCCATCTGGGAAAAAACCTCTGCAACTTCAACTTTCTTATCTGGATCACCCTCAAAGTGTGCGGCGCAATAGTGTAAATCTCATATCCTAAATCGCTTAAAATTCTTGTTACTGAAGTTTAAAGTATTTTTAACTGAGTAAAAAGCTTTCTTTCTTGAGTTTTTGATCCAGAGCTTGTTTAACATGCATTGCATTACTGTCTGTTCAAGCTATATGTAGCCTTACACTTCTAATAAAATATTTATTCACAAAACACTGTCTGCTCAAAATGTTTAATTATTTGACATATAACATGTTTTGCATGTGAATGAGAGTCAGAACACCTAGGCAGTTCTGATTGTCATGCACAAATGTTTATAATAAAGTTTTACTAAAAAAAGAATTTTATCTTGGGTTGTTATTTCAGTAAGATGTATAGAAAACTTGATTTATTCCTATAACAAACAAAGTTAGCTTTCTAAATATAATATATTTTAAGATTACTCTTATAATGTGTACCAACTTTTTTTGTTGACTCATCCTGTATACTGTATTTGAGGATATGTTTCTTCAGGCATTTAATAAAAATATGAAAAGTAATGTGAAAAACCAAATATATTAAAATATAGCAATCCACAGTATTATTGTTTATACTAGCAAATTCCAACTTGCATTATGTATTTGTGGGAGGCACATACACCATTGCAAAGTAATATGCAGCAATAATACCTTACTACAAAATTTTTGGTAGTACAAAAAAATTGCATTCTTTTTGCTAGTTCTACTTATTTTGATTTAAAAATATTGAAAACCCCTGGTTAAGTCATAAATACCATTAAAATACAAGGTGGGGGTATTAAAAAGTTTTTCTCCCAACCTGTATATTTTATGAGCATTGTTTTGTTCACTGTGTTGCTTGTTTATCTAGTAATATATATTAGAAGTTTCATTGCTAGAACTCTTATGTTTCTTTTACTACAGAGCGAAATGTATATCGGGTCATCACAGATAAAGCTGAATATCGATCCATTACCAAATTCCTGTTTTTGCAAGGAAACAGCCAGCTGAAGAAAGTCTGCATTGTATCTGTTCATCATATGACGTAAAACATTGGTATGACAGCATCCATGATGATGAGGAAAAAAGTGGGTGGCTGTCCACCTCTCACACTGCTGAATTTGTGGAGAAAACTGTAAAGCTGATCCTCAATGACCCCTAGATAAAAATAAACAGATATCTAAAAGCTATTTCTTGGCTAAATGCCTAAGAGTATGAAGGAGTTTGTTAATGCATGGGTAATACACACACAATTTCTACTACCAAGGTAGTTTTAATGCATCATTTTAATTATATTTCATATTGTGAATACCTTCACAATGAGTTCCCATGGTATTGCACTATCTCGAATAAGTAACATTTCACCAATGGAGAAGACTATTGTTACTTATTCTTGGAGGATACAATTAAAACTACCTTGGTAGTAGAAATGATGTGTGTGCATTACCCATGCATAAACAAACTCCTTCATACTCTTAAGCATTTAGCCAAGAAATATCATGTAGATTAAACCACGCACACCATCAGGTATCTCTCATATTGTGGAGTTATACTGCATAACTGGGATGTCACTATTGCAACAACGGGGTACGTACCTACCTACCCACCCACCCACCGAAGAGGAGCCAAAAAGCCTTGAAACGGTACCATCTGGGTGATGGTATCTGCCGAAAATAAGTAACAATAGTCTTGTCTATAGGTAAAGCATTACTTATTCAGGGCAGTGCAATACCATGACAACTTGTTGAGAGTATTCACAATATGAGATATAATTAAACGATGCATTCATACTACCTGTGTAGTAGAAACTATGTGTGTGCATTACCCGTGCAGAAACAAACTCCTTCAATTAAACAGATAGTTTCTGAGACAGGGATAAGCTATAGATCAGTGGAGTGCATAATTCATAATGATTTGAATATGAATAAGGTTTCAGCACAACTGATTCTTTGCTTGCTCATAAGTCTTCAAAGAGGAAAAAGCTCTGCTCAATTAATCGCCATGTGTGACAGTAATCCTGACCTTATTTTTTTCCCAACTGGTGATTATGAATGAATCATGGATATATCACTTTGACTCAGAAACAAAAATAGGTTTCAAAATAATGGAAACATCCATCACCAAGAAGGCCAGAGTGAAACCATCTGTAGGGAAGGTGTTGCTGTCAGTTTTCTGGGATGAAATGGGCATTATTCACACAGATTACCTGGAGAAGTTTACCACACTTAATGCACAGTACTATAGCAACTTACTGAAGCAATTACAAGTGATGTGGAATGCTCAATAAAGGCATGCTGTTGCTTCACAACAATGCACCAGTCCACATTGCTCTCACAACCACTGATCTTGATGGGAAGTTATGACTTCATGTCTTGCTAAACCGGTGTTATTCCCCTGACTTGGCACCTTCTGACTTTTTCCTCTTTTTGCAGCTGAAATCATTTGTTTTCTTTTTTTTTTCTTTTTGGAAAAGCAGGCGATTTCTGCGACAAAAGCATGGTTTCAAGAGGAAAGCGAGATCTTTTACAAAAATGGCATAAGAAAGTGCCGGAAAAGATGGGAGAAATGTGTCACTTTTGGCGGTGACCATATAGAGGAGTAGTATACATTTCAAATCTCAACCTCCTGGGATGCGTGAACATGTTCAGGAGAAAACGTTTTCATACCCCTCGTTAATAACTAGAGAAATACAAGCAGAAAAGAACCTTATGCTCCCTACTATATTTAATTTTATAATTTTTAAACATTTTTGTTTATAAAAATAATTATGAAATTAACATTTTCATATAACGTCCAAAATAAATATTCAAAACTTATTATGCACAATTAATTGTTTAACTCATATTACCTTAGAGTCTTTTTCTAATTAATTTTTCTAATCTTTTGATCCTGCTTGATTCGTGTTCAGGACTACTTCCAATGAGGTATGACTGAGAAGTATTATTGTTTTCAGAAATACTGGTGGGCGAGAGTGAGGCTGGTTGGCAGTTACGAAATATTTCTGTCATCATGCTTTGTTCACTCCGCTTTAATCCCTGTAAGAAATTATTTAAGAGTCAGTGAGGTAAAAAAATGAAAAACACTGTTAACAGCAAGTACTGAATTGTCACTTTGTAAAGATGAAGGGATGGGGAGAAATGTTTCCATATTTTTCATATAAAAATATAAGAAATGCAAAAAACTAATAAACCATGAAAACAGCATAATTTAATTTCTGTAGTTATGACCAATGTCACATCCAATTAATTGTGATGGTGATAGTAAATGATCCTAATATTCCATTCACTCATATAATGCTCCTCATGTGTTCCGCTAAACCTGCACAGTATGCAAATCAGCACTGAGTAATCATTTTACACATGCAGTATTATATGTCTGGTTCCTGTCAGACCTCAATAAATTTTATTTCAACCAAACTTATTGAAGAAACTGGACATATTAAAGTAAATGTGAAAGCAATAGCTATTCTAAACATTACACTACACAACACTTCTTTGTGCAACAATGTGTTTCTGTGGCATGATTAAGAAAAATGTTACATCATCCACAGGGATACTTGTTTTAGTTACACCACAGGGTGGTGTAACTAAAACAAGTGCATATGAAACACCTAAACATTAAAACAACTACATATAGGACATCTACACATTAAAACACCTGCACATGAAAATATGGATATTTTAATATGTTAACCCAGAAGGTTGTATGCAGGGTTGTAATGATCCCACATAAATTTTGGTGATTTTTTTTCTGTCAACACAGCTAAAATTCCCAACCTTTTAAAAAAAAAAAATTATCTTTGATTTCTCCATTAAAAATTCCAGAAATCTATTAATTATCACCCAAACAAGAAAACTACAGGATCAAGTATGAAATGCTAATAAGCCTAACATTTAACTTATTCCTGGTGTAAAACAAGTGAGAGTTGCCCTCACTATGGCTCACTTCAGATAGGAGCTACCTCATTTGTTAGACTTCCAGCTTGTGTGGTGCAGCATGGTTATTTTTTGTTAATTGTTTTTTTTTAGGAGCATTAGCAACTAAGGCCATATTGCTCCGGGGATATGCGGTGGTCAGTCCCTGACCTTTCTGCATCCTCTGTATTTGATGGTCACGGGCTCGAACCCCAGTCTAATCAAGAAGCGTGTGCTACACACTGTTGCTCCTGCCCACCTGGCTACGGAGGCACCAGTGCAGCATGGGCTAGCACGTGTAAGCTGTAACAAATTTTCTCAGTTAATACAGCTACATGTTCCCACTTGTTTACATCAGGAACTGAGAGGAAATATACTGTTTATTTGCATGCAAAGAAATGAAAAAAGTGTATGCTCCTTACAGTGAATTATTTTTTAAAAACAAAGTTATTATATAGGTTCATTCTTCAATATACGAGGTGTGACAATAAAGTTCCTAGACTGGAACAATAATAAGAGCACAAAAATGGGAAAAGGAAGGTCTGTGAAAAATTTAAGGCACCACTAATTTTAATTTAATTTTATTTTAATTCAAGGTACCATTCTAAAAGTTTCTGTAAAAAAGTCAATGAAAAAGCCAAAGAAATTATATCCAGTTCAGTGGTTATGTTTTTCTTTATGTCCTCAACATCCTGAAATCTCTTTCCTTTAAGGGCAGTTTTCACCTTGGGAAAGAGGAAGAAATCTGACTGTGATGGATCTGGAGAGTGGGGTAGATGGTTGATCTGTACAATACCATGCTTCATCAGAAATGTCTTAACAGCAAGTGCAAAATAGGTGGGGGGTATTGTGCAACAAGAATCTGTTGCCTTTCTCTTGAAATTTCAGCCTCACCTAAGAAATGCACATCAATAGTCTTGGAACTGTATGTAGAATGCAGCACTGATGCTCTCTCCTTCAGGTACAAACATGATCGGCATTGTCTTGATCCTGGATTTTTGTAAACAAAACTTTTTTGTCTCTGGTTCATACTAAAACACCCAACACTCATCTCAAGTGACGATACAGCAGAGGAAATTAGGATTAACAATCTTGCCAAGTCTGGATGAAGTCTCTGCACGATGACACTTTTTGCTTCTGCTCATCTGTGAGGTTGTATAGCACAGATTTTTCACAGACCTTCCTTTTCCCTAAATCTTCATGCAGAATTTGACAAACTGTCTCCATATTCACATCCAACTCATCAGCCAGCATTCTGAGGGTCAACGACGATTTCCTGGACTTTTACAACTCTGACCTCTTTTTGGGAGGTTAATGGATGCCCACTTCTTGGTCATCACGAACACCCTCACGTCCATCTTTGGGCTTATACCATTCAAACACAATAGTGTGAATTAACATTTTTTTGCCATAAAGTTTTTAACATTTCATATGTTTCTATTGTAGATTTTTCCAGTTTAAAACAAAATTTGATATTCGTTTGTTGCTCCATTGCAAAATTGTGACAAGTAATGTTAACGCTATTAAAGAAACTAGTTGTTACTTGCAGCCTGTCAGCCTACTGGATAATCTCTGTACCACCATCTGTTGGAGAAAGTTTGAACTATAACAATACCACTTCCATTTATTTTAAAACTCATTGAACATGACCACAACAGCATCAGTCCAGCAACTTCACTGCAATACTTTGTATTTGTACCTACCAACAAGATTTCAATGAAATTTAGTGATTGGCAGCTCCATTATAAATTGCAAAAACAAAAACTGGTGTAAAACAGCACACTGAGCACTGAATAATAAAAAAAAGAACTGCTTACATATTACACAGAATTATTTTTCAAAAATGATATGGCTGTGGCTGGATGTTTGATCTTGTAATAAAATTTCAAGGAAATATTTTTATTGAAAGCTGCATTATAAACTTCTGAGAATTAGTTTCAAAAAGGACCACTTTGTGTGTAAAGGGAAAAAAAAAGCATGATAGCAAATTTTATACATTTTTTTTCCTTCAGCATGTATTGTATCTACCAACAAAATTTCAAGGAAATTCATCTATTGGAAGCCACACTGGATAAAAAAAAAAAAGCATTACTTGAGAAAAATGTTTTTTTTTTTAAAAAATGATACTGATATAGCACCATTCCCCGAATGTGTTTCTGATCTTGTAAGAAAGTTTCAAGAAATAATAAGGCTGGGGGGCTTTTCCCATGGTGATCCTTCATTGTTTAATTTAATTATCTAATTTATTTTGGTTGTTATCCAATTATTTTTTTCCCCTCTCATATGGTAATAGTAGTAAAACAAAAAGGTAAACTGCAGCCATTTATCAATCCACTGCAGGATGGAAGCCTCCTCAACAATTCACCATAATCTGCCATGCTGGTCCACTGCAGGTTGGCAGATTGGCCATATTTAATAGCCAGCAGCTTGAACTCTGGTCTACTCAAAGAGCATATGCTACTGCACTCCCACTCCTGCACTCCCACTCCTGACCACTCGGCTACAGAGGCCATCATGGTAACAGTAGTAGTAGATTCAAAATATATATTGTGCTGCTGTGGTTTCAGCATTATTAATTTCACATGGTTCAAGAGTGATTACTCTAATTTATATGTTAAATATATCATGTAGGTTTTTTTTTGATTTGACATAGCCAGGCAGTCAAGTTAATACATTGACCACTCAGCTATATCAGGTATATACATCACTAATATATACTGATTACACAAACATAATAAAAGCCTCAGTACAGGTCAGTATGTATTCAAACATCATTATTTGATTTTTCTCCAGGTTCCCTCTGCAGAAGTCTGTATGAATATTTTGTCTGGAGTCCACAAATTTAAATTGTGCTGGGAAGTAAAAACAAAAATAGATTTCCACCATTTTCTGATTCTTATGTGTTCTCTAAATGCATTTCAAACTTCGGAAATCCATGGGGTATGCCCTGTGGCAAAACTACCATACAATACCGCAGAAAGGGTCAGGGGATTAGTTTGGATTGATTGTTACAGAACACAAGGGGGATATTTGTGGATCTCATAGATTCTGTAGTTCTGCTACTGGGTGTGGAAATCTACAAGTGAATATTCATTTTCACTTGTAGAATGAAATTATCAAGTGTCGAGGTGTTAGACTGATGTAATTTCAGTTCATCTTTTTGCTGAAATGAGAGTATCTGGGTCAACGTCCATATTTTCTTGTAGGGACCTTATTGGGGTCCCAGAAGGAGGGTTTACATTATCAGGGTTTGTGGAAGATTTTTTTCAGTGCCTGGACTCCTTGCCCACCACAGAGCCCAAAGGGATGCTCATTACCCACAAAGTAATAAATATGCTGGGAGTGTTATGCAGGGTTATCCAAGCACCATACATACACCAATGCCCACATAAAAAAAAAAAAACTATTCTTTGAATCATGGGGACAGTGGCATGGCACTGACACAGATAGCCCTCACAAATGAGGTCAATAATCAATTGATTCTGGGCAAGCCATTCCAGGATCTCTCTTCTTGTTGAAACAGAGGCCAAGTGGCATGTTGAAGCTGTATCCCTTAACCACCAGAATCCTCTTTCTGAATTTCTAGAGGTTGCAGCAAGTGCTGGATTCCTATGATGTTAGCCTGGAACCTATGCTGTGTACAGTGAATCCCAGTGATGCTAACCTGGAAGATCAGCAGAATCCCTGGCAAAACACCATCGCCATGTTCTAGTGCTTGTGTTGAGGGATCCTCACAGTACTTCAAATTACAACTTGTTGATGGTCTTTTCTCTAATAGTGCTGATGTCTCATAGCCACTCTCAACCTACTGCCAGTTGGAATTACAATGCTAAATGGAGGATCTATGTAATTTTATACATCTTCTCTTTCTATGATTTCTTCTGTTTTAAAGGTGGTACTTGTACATATTCCCCACTCTGATATTCCTTGAGCAGTGCTGTAGTCATAAAATTAGCAGAAGGTATACTCTATGAATGTTACAAAAAGCAGAGTATACTGTGCATATCAGGTTTATTAATCAAATTAACTTTGGCCACAGAAAATAAAACAAGCAATTTATAAACATAATATTCTGTATTTTGGTAATCAGCATATGAAAAGCTTCTTTTTTAATTTTCAGTAAATATTTTAATAATATTCGTTTTTTTCAAGTCTTTCAAAAACCAGACGGTATATGCTATTCACCTAAAAAATCCAGAAGGTATAAGGTGTATACCCTCCACTACAGCCCTGTTTATGAGAGACATCTACAGTCCGCTCTTTTTGATCTCCTATGGTTCAAAATATTTACACTTAAATTATTCTTGTAAGAATGAAGTCCTTAATTCCACCCTGAACTCTTCTTTATGTAAACCATTAGAGACGTGCTAAGATTGTTAGGATAAGAAAAAAGTATATCATAATTGACTTAGATCCAAATCTCCAACTTTTTGATGTGAAAACATCTATGGAGGCACTGGACTAAAATTGATTGATAATGAAATTTTCTTATGGAAATAATGCAATTGATGCCACTTCCTATTAAATGGCTGTTAGATTTTAAATGACACAAATGTCTTCCTAAACGCCCTAATGATGCTAACTCAGTCACTAATGTTGATTCAGTAGAGTAAGAAGCGGGTAGTAATATTATGCAAGAAAGCGGATAGTAATATAATGCAAGAATAAAATGTAGACTTTAATAAAATCTGTTTCTCAAGATTTTGATCAATATCAACCTTCGAAGTAGTAAGATTTAATCAAACCGTTCAAAAATTTAAATGGTTTTACTCTAGTTCCGCCATAGATGTTTTCACATAAAATAAAACATCTTTTGTGCATACAGGGTGCACATGCTGCTTTTTTTTTTTTTTTTTTTGTGTACACTAAACCAATAACAGTTTTAAACAAGTTAATAATAAACCCAGAGTGCAACATTCTGGTCTGTTGCAAAGTCATTAGCCACAACTTCTGCCCATTCCTTCAAGAGATTGAAACTAGTTCCACTATAAACTTTAATGTAGTTGTTCCTCCCCCAACATTCTTGAAACCCACAGTGACATTTATAGCTTGTTTTACTCATATTTGTGGAAAGGGGAAAAAAAAACTAAGGTTGTATATCTTACAACCACTACTTGAGAGGAGTGACTGATTCAACCCTAGTTTTGAAAATACCTTAATAGGTTTCTCTCATTGTTTTTCCAAAAAGATAGCCAATGATAAATCCACTCAGTTGAACAGGTCTATGTAGATATAGATCTAAGATGTAAACGTGTTTGGCATACATGCTGTGCAATATTTCTACAATCCTTACCTTCAACATGTTGTAATTACACTGGGCATTAATGATAAATGCTCACTCCCCCTTTAGCTTCAGTATGATAGCATTATTTTCAGTAGTTTTTGTTATTATGTAATATTATTACCAATAAATATTATGAGCAATAATATTTATCTAATCAAATACACTTACTTTCATTTCTAGGACTTTCTGAAACTCTTGAATATCAGACTCTGGCAATAATTTGCTATAATTATCTACAAATCCTTGTTCCTGTTCATGAGGTGCCATCACTACCTAAAAAAATTGGAAAAGAGAGAAATAATATCAAATCTAATGTCTTTCTTTCTTAAGCTACTTAATATTTAAAAATCAATTTAGAAAGTGAAGTTATATTTTATGGTATCAAAGAATAAATACAGAACACACTGAGAGGAAATGATTGAAAGGAAGATGCATGGCAATTTGACAATGAACTTCACTTAGTAATGCAGACAATTTGCCAGAATTTTTATAGACAACAAAGATGTTTGTGGGGGGACTGGTACTATGATTATTTGACAATTTTATAAAACTATATGACAGAAAATTTTTTTTCTAAAACCTTTGTTACTTCATATAAATTTTTTTCTAAAATCCATGGGAAGAAAGTTTCATTACCTGTGGCCAGTAGTGGTCATAGGATTCTATCAATAATGTATGGGGACTTTTCCAGCAATCTATATTGTACAGTTTAAGAAACTACATTCTATATAATAGCAACGGTATGACAGAAGATTAAAATTTGCAGACTTTCCATTGCTCAAACACTAATTAAATCAGCAGTCTCCCATTTATATAAAAAAATTCCATATCCTTGATGTATTAATTTGTGACTTTAATTTCTGAGGTTTCTGTGAAAGAAATTCTGAGATTTCACCTTTAGAACAAAGAAAGAATATTGTCAAAATGTAGCTTTCTCCCATTATTTTCTGCAATGCTTATACAGTATATAAGTTTTAGATAATGTACAATTCAATGCTAATATTTTTAGCATTGAATTTATTCAGCATACTACAAATACCATAACACTACAGAAATTTTCTGAAAAAAAAAAAAAATAAATAAATAATATGAAAAATATTCATATCAAACACATTAATAAATGTCTTAAGTTTTTTTTTTTAATAATTTCATAAAAAAATAACCACTATAGTGATGAATAGGACTTCACAAACAGTCATTGTGGCCACTGTGACAACTAAGAAATCTGGTCTGGGGACTAGTATTTTTACAGGTCTAGCACCTGTGAGGCTGACCTGCCACTTCTTTGTTTACAGTTACCACGATCTGTATCTTGCTTAATTTATCATCTCTTGTATATGCTGGTAACAGTTAATATATATCATTTATAATTAATTTAGCATATAGATAAAATTGAATGATTTAATTATCAATGGATTGTACATCATAGTGTGAGGCTGATTTATGTTGGTTGCTTTAGGAAGTTAATATTATATCAATTTGACACCAACAAGCAAAGTGAAAATATGGATGTTTTCACAGCGTGATATTACTCTAGTTTACTGTGCAATGGCTGTTCCAGAACATCTTTTTTAGTATGCTCACTTTCCCCTATCCTAAGCTGCTGAGTAACTTTTAGCAGTTGTGGCCTATGTCTTGAACAAACTGTCAAGGCCGGGTTATGAATATGATATATCACTTTCATTAAACTTATACTGGATGATTATTCATGTAAACTAAATATCAGTAATTATGATAACTATAATGATAAGTAATTTCTAAAAAATTATGATAAATGTTAAAAATCTCTATTAAATCCTGGTATATGTTTCCTTCAACTGCAAAGAAGACAGATTCAATAACTCTCAAACACCAAACAGTACACAACACTCCAATTTTTTGAGGATATAGTAGTAGTAGTAGTAGTAGTGAAAGCAAGTGTATGAGCTTATGCAGCATCAGCAAAAAAAAAAAAAACAAAAAAAAAATTTACAAAACAAATCCCTCTAAATGTTTGTCCAGTTCCTCCTTAAATTTATTTAACCTATCAACTTCCACAATGACAGATGGAAGTTTGTTCCAGCAATTAACCACCCTCTGGCTAAAGGCAAATTTCTGCACATCTAGTCTACATACGCCTTTCCTTAATTTGAATTTATGCCCCCTTAGATTTGTAATCTGAACAAGTGGAAGAATCCCATCAGAATTCCGCATGCTCAACCCATTCAAGGTCTTATATATACCTCAATCAGATCATTTCACAGGTGCCTAGTCACCAGCAACTGCAATTTGCAGAACTTAAGCTTCTCTCGGTAAGAGGATCCCTTCATTCCCCTCACCAATCTTGTTGCCCTTCTCTGTAAGCGGTCAAGCAAGTCTACATCCTTCCTAAAATGAGGCCTCCATACCAGTACGCAGTACTCAAGGTGTGGTCTGACCATTGCCTTATACAGAGGGACAATCACCTCCTTTTCCCTGCTAGCAAAATTCCTATATCATTGATGAAACCCCCTGACCTGCCCTGGCAGCCTGTCTGCATTGCTCAGAAAACTTCATATCTGACTGCACAATTACTCCCAGGTCTTTTTCATTTTCTACCACCTTAAGTGTAGTACCACACAGTTGGTACGTTTCTCTGGGGTTACTTCTACCCATATGCAGTACTTTGCATTTGTCAAGGTTAAACTTCAGTTGCCACTTCTCAGCCCATCTGCCCAAATCTTCTATATCCTGTTGCAGTAGCACACTGCCATTACTGTCATTAACAACCCTGCCAACCTTTGTATCATCTGCAAACTTTGACACTAAGCCTGATATACCCTCATCAATATCATTGATAAATATACAAAACAACAGTGGACCCAACACCGAACCCTGTGGGACTCCACTAATATCATTAGTCCACGAAGAGCCCATTGATTACCACCCTCTGTCTTCTCCCACTTAACCATCCTTTTATCCATTGTGGCAATTTACCCTTAATACCATTCTGCTCCAATTTGTACAATAGCTTCATGCGCAACAGTGTCAAAGGCTTTCCTGAAATCCAAGTATATGATATCAAAATTATTTTTTGCATCCAGTTCCTTTGTAACCAGATCATAACCACCAATCAAATTTGTCAGACAAGACTTTCCCTTAACAACTCCATGCTGTGTCTGTATTGCTGCAGTCTTGTCTAAATGATCCTGCAATGCATCTTTAACCAGTGACTCCATTATTTTATCCGGAACAGAAGTTAAACTAACTGGTCTGTAATTACTCATGTCACCCTTTGATCCCCCTTTGTGAATTGGGGATACATTTTCTCATCTCCAGTCCGTGGGGACCTCCCCTGAGTCTAAGATTGCTCTCATAATTATGGCTAAGGGTTTGCTTACTTCCTTTGCCACCTCCTTTAATATAACTGGATAGATCCATCCACCCCAGGTGCCTTTCTTATGCTTAACTTCAGCAATTTCCTCTCCACTTTGCTCTCAGTTATTACAAAATCATTAAGCACCCTGCTACAATTTGATAACCTTCTGGCATTTTCAAACCTTAATAACTCCTCATGTGTATAGATGCAAAATACTCATTCAGCTTTTTTGCTATCTGAGCAGGATTATCAACAGTTGAACCATTGATATCAAGTGGACCAATCAGATTCACCCCTTTCCTTTTAGAGTTTATATAAATAAAGAAATCCTTGCTGTTTTTCTTAGTATCCTTTGCCAAAGATTTCTCGTAATCTGCCTTTGCCTGCCTAACCTCCTTTGTGACTTGATTACAGACTAGCTTATATCTGCCATAGGCTTCTGTGTTGCCTGATAATTTATATGCATCCCATGCATTTTTCTCCTCTGTCACGAGTCTCATTAGTTCATCTGATAGCCAATTAGGCCTAAACCTTGAACAATATTTCTTAATAGGTATGAAACTTTTAGTTGCTGCCACGATTAATTCCTTGAATGCTTCCCACTTAGAAATTGCTGTTGGTGACATCATCAGTTGATCCTACTGTACAGAATTTAAAAATTGTCTGAGACCACTGTACTCATCTGTACGGAAGCAAAAATCCTTTCCTTTACCCCTGATGGTAATTATATCTTTAAGTAAATCCCACATCAGTACACTGTGATCACTACCACCTAGTGGTTCCTTTATCTGCAAATTCTTAATACACGAATGATCACTGCTGATAACCAGATCAAGAGTATTACCCTCTCTGGTTGCCTCTCAAACATGCTGTTGCAGAAAACAATCATCCAATAAATCCACAAATGTCTGACTAGTGTGCAAGTGACCAACCCACAAGTTCCAGTCAATATCTGGGAAGTTAAAATCCCTCATTATAATTCATTCTGATTTACTAGCCCACTCTATTTCTCTGTACAATTGTTCATTGTACTCATTCGAGTCATTAGGCCTATAACACACTCCTACTCTTATTTTTGCTTTCGCAGTGCTTATGTCACACCAAACTGACTGAACAGTGCACTGTTCATCTATATCGACTGGATGCACTTCTTTTGATTTTATGTTTTTCTTAATTAACAGCATAACATGTCCTCCCTCCCTATCCTGTCTGTACACATTGTACTCCCCAAATTCCAATTCTGTATTCTTAATATTTGTGTTACACCACGTCTCTGATATCCCAACAATATCCACCTTTGATGTCTTGACCAACACTTCAAATTCATCAAATTTATTTACTATACTTCTAGCATTGGTATACATGCAAGATATAAGGGCCTTTTATGAAAAGCATGAAGATTTTAATTTTTCATATTCCACTTTTCTGATTATTGATGTAACTGCTCAAGTGGAACTGAGCTTTATCACTAAAAAAAATCATGGTCCATTTAAATGGACCATGATTTTTTGCCAGTTCCATCTAAATCAATAAAGATGCAAAACCAGTGACAATAACAAAAATGCAATCTTTCTTTGTTAGTTCTTTAAGTTTGTACATTACATAAATATAACAAGAATGGATCCTAACTTTTTAACAGTGTTTTGTGTACCTGAATAAGGCATCCATTTGTGGTGCAAATCTTCTTAGTGATTTTTTATGTGTTGGCAATAAACTTTAATTAACATCTTCAAGTTTTTCTTTAGTTAGCAATGAAAGGTGTTAATTTTTTTTTTTTTTTTGTTGCAAATAGTATCCATTTCATGAAAATAGATTACTAACAGTGAAATTGGAGATTCATTTGGTACTGGTGAATCAGGATATTTTTCCTGAAATTTGACTTTGATGTTTACATATAATTTTGAACAAAAGTATTGTTGAACTGCAAACGCACATATTCAAACATATATTTCCTATCACGATGACTTTGTAATGAAAAAACTGGTATGGATGAATTTGTGCAAGTGTAATCAATGTGATTTTGCAAGAATTTCATATGATTACCAAAATGAGAGAAATCAGCTCTTTTATTTTGAGTTGCATACATTTCCATCCACTCTATAATATTATTGACCAATAATAGAGAAAAAAAACATCAGAAGATATCTGTTTTCAGTTGCACTATACAGTAGATCCAAGTTATTATCATTTTAATAAAACTTAATTATTCCTGAATTAATAAAATGATTCAAATCAATATACAATTATTACCATGTATTGTAGTTATATTCAATGGATGACTATATTTTGATTTGTCAGAATACAGTCATCTTCCAGATTTACTGAATTCAATAAATATTTAACAAGAATTATGGCAGTTTACATTCATCTAAGAAAACAATACCAAAACTACCTCTATGAAATATATAACCTTCTTCAGCTTTGTCCATCAGTACTCTTTTACTGAAATTGACAACTTTTCAAATACTTCTAATCTAATCCTTAACTACCCATGGCAGTCAACACTTACTGTTTCTCCAATTAGGTTTTATATATGTTTCATATACTATTTTTTGATATTTAAAAATATATAAAATATACATATTATTATTATCTGTTTATTTATCCACAAAAAGTGGACCACTCCACATATATTAATGGAAAGAAACTCCAAAATAATTTATTCTGTAGTTTCAGAGAAATAACTCACCTTTAGTATCATCTCTGCTTTTGTCATACCCTTTACAACAATCTTGGTGTAACTAAAAGAAAGACATTTTAAGCTTAATATACAGAGCATCTTAATCAGCTATAATAATATATGATTGCATTACTGTCCTTGTGTTTGTAGGATATCATTTTCGGTTAAAGTTAAAAAAAAAACAAAGCTAAACTATTTAAATAAAGAAGAATTGATTTATTTGTAAATGTGATTATTTTGATGGGTATTTGCACTAGTAATGCCATATGCAAAAAATATCAATGCATAAAATTAAGAGAAAGTATTTACAGGGTTGATGCTTTTCAGATTTATTTCTTAAATTCTTTTGTGTGATAACTCTGTTGGGTTGGATGGTTTTTTGGCAAGCAGTAAGATAATTGAGGCCAAGGAGTATCAGTAAATTATGTGCATTTCATGTCATGGTCAGTTACACTGGTTGTAGGATGAAAAATCCTCCACCTCAGATCAGCTGTGTTACCATATGAAAAGGTTTTAATAAAGATTTTTAGCATCTTGAATTTGTTCTCTGACTGAAGTATATTTCAGTCAGGGAACACAACCAGATCTTTCAAATCTTAAAATTTCTTATTAATTCTTAAATTTAAAGATCCCATTAGTTAAGAACACAGAACTTAAAAAAGCCAAGGGTGCAGGGTTTTCACTCTAGGATTAACCTGAACAAACATTTTGTTTTTGGCTAGAAATTTCCTCCTACCTTTCATCTCTTTATTTTACCTCTCATTCATTTATTATCATTTCTGTTTGCTCTCCTTCCTCATCAGAACAGAGACCTACTCCATAGTAATTGACAAAACAAATATTTCCATTTTAGGTTTAATTTTTATGATGATGGTATAGCCAATAAAAGTCAGTTCACCTTTAACTCAGTTAGGTATATGGAGCTGAAGAGATCCATTTGTTTTTATATCCTTTGATTGTGAAAAGATTATTGACAAACATAGCTCAAAATGCTGTCGACTGGAATTAGAAAATGTACCACATGTTACTCCTACTAATATTAAAGTACTCTAAAATCATATGAGATTTGCACAACTGGTGGGTGCATTGCACCCCCCCCCCACTGAAGCCAGTGTAGAGCATTTATTTTCAGCTCTAAAAATCATTAAATCAGATTTAAGAGCATCAATGATAGAGGACTTGCTTGAAGCAATTTTGTTCTTAAGAACAAACTGCTATACATAATTAAAAATTTGAAAATTCAGTTTTTAAGGGAATTAAAGTTAATTTGCATGTTTTTATATGGCAAATATAAGTCAATGTTATTTTTTATAATGCAATAAGTTGTTTTCAATTCATAATTCATTCATTTTTGCTCCTCTGGTTCTTTAAAGTAATGGTCAAATTAACTGTGTATTTTTAGCCTATAATGTAAAGATCATAACAACAGTGTTTTCATTTGTCAGTTGGGTATCATCACCCCAACAGTTCAAAACTAAATTAGGATTTTGATAAATAAATTAAAGGAGCTGGAGCCAAAAATTCGATAAATTAAAGGAGCTGGGAATGGAACTGCAAAATTTTCTTCTGGCTCCACAGCCCTGGCCACTATGCCTCCATTCCTTTAACTGTTCTTTGATCTCCGGATCATAATGACACAACTATGTTTCATCCATAATTCATGCCAAAAAATCATTGGCACCTTGCTCAAAATGGTGAAGAAGGGAGTTGAAGATAGAAAATGTTTCTTTTGATCAGCATTCAAACATTTGGGGACTCATTTGGCAGAAAGCTTCTGCATGTCTAAAATGTCATGAATAACATATCTAACATGCCTCTGGACATGCCTAGAGTCTCAGCTATCTGTTTAGCAGAAATATGCTAAATATATTATGGCACGAATGGCATCAACAGTTTCAGGCACTGGTGCAGAAATTGTGTTTCTGTCCTCTCTGCATCCTAAGTGTAAAAAAAAAACAAACAAAAAAAAAAAAAACAATTTTAAATTTTGCAACCCAGCTTTTGATGGCTGAATAGCATGGACACTGCTCTCCTAACATCACTAACATATTAGCATGAATTTCCTTTGGTGTTTTCTGCTGTAGAAACAGGTATTTCATAACTGCTCTACCTTCAGTTTTGCTAAAAGTGATGTTTTGGGCTGACATCCTTTGTTCAACTTGTAAAAAATAAAAATGAATAGAGTTTTTGAGGCAAATGGACTGTTTAACATAAAAAGATATGTTCTTTCATAATTTGACAGCCAGTTGACAAAAAAAAAAAAAAAAAAAACCTGGACATTGAACCTTTATTCTCAGCCCAATGTCCAGGTTTTTTTTTTTTTTTTTTGTGTGTGGTTACCATGCTAGTTCAGTAGTCCAAATGCAGCCTTGGAATTACAACTCCCCTATTGCTATGAGAATGTTCAATAAATCATTGACAGGATACCATAGATATCCACCTATCTACACTGTATGGCGGACTTCATGTCTACCTGTATCATAATCCCCCAAACCTCTCTCTGCTCCACTAATGTCTTTAATTTAACTTCTCTTAATGTATAAATAAAGTTATTTTGGGATTGTTATTTCTCAAGTAAAATATAAATATTGGTATTAAAAAAAAAATAATAATAAATCTGTAGCCATTGTCAATCCACTGCAGGATGAAAGCCTCCTCAACAAGTCATGTTGAGAGAATGGACCATAATTTGCCATGCTGGTCCAGTGCGGGTTGGCAGATAAACTGTATTTAGCAGTCAGGGGCTCAAACCCCAGTATACTCAAAGAGTGTGTGCTATTGCACCCACTCAGCTACGGAAGATTTGAATATTGGTATTAAGAGCCTCCAAATATGTGCTCATACCCATAAGTGTATTATGTCTGTAGAAGTGTGTTCACAAGCCAATAGGCATGTCATGCAGGCTGTAAAATCCAGAATAACTCACAGGGGAAACCCTACACTCACTATCTGAATACACTACCAGAATAACTCACACGGAAACCCTACACTCATTATGCATCCATTCCTTTAACTGCTGCTTAACTACTGCTTCAAATGAAGAGGACCTCAGAAATTCCTCCAGTCATTGACAGGAATCAAACCTAGATCTCATCAAGCGAATGGCAGATTCGCTTGATGAGATCTAGTGATGAATCATGCCACCTAGACTACCGGAGGGCTTTATTTCACAAAATATAAAACCTTGCATTTTGCGACACTAATACATAGTTGCAACTTTTCTAACAATTCTTGAAACTACCTGTCATTCTGAAGGAACATTGCTTTGCACTGGTTATTAATTACTTTCTCATTCTTGACACCATGTTCTTCATCCCTTTTTTAATGTCATTTAAAAATAAGAAACAGCAATTCTAGCACTGATTACAACCCTCTTCCTCCCGCCAATACTGCAATCCCAACATTATCCAACTAAAAGTTCACCCATCCATACCCTCCAAGAATTTGTCTAGTTCTCCCTTGAATTTATTCAACCTATCCACTTCCACAACCACAGAAGCCAGTGGTTGTGGAAATGGATGGGCTGCCTTGGAAGCCTGTTCCAATAATCAATCACCCACTGACTGAAGGCAAATTTTCACACATCTATCTTGTAACCATCATTCCTTAGCTTGAATTTCTGCCCCCTCATGTGTAGTCTCAGCAAGTGAAAGAAAACCATTAACATTTAGCTTAATAACAAGGCTTTAAACACCTCAATCAGATCTTCTCAAAGGTGCCTAAGGCTCAAGATGCTGCAGTTTTCAGAACTGAAGCCTTTCTAGATAAGAGCACCATTTTGTTCCCTTCACCGGTCTGATTGCCCTTCTCTGTACCCATTCCAGCAGATCTAACATATATCTGCCATAGGCTTCTGTGTCACCTGTTAATTTTTATGTATTCCATGCAATTTTCTTCTCTGCCACATGTCTCATTACTTCGTCTGATATCCATTTAGGCCTAAACCTTTTACAATATTTCTTAGTTGGTATGAAAAGCCTAGTAACTTCCAAGATTAATTCTCTGAATGCTTCCCATTTAGAATTTGTTGTTGGTAACATCATCAGTTGGTCCCACTATATAGAATTTAAAAAAACTGTCTCAGACCACCGTAGTCACCTTTACGAAAGCAAAAACTCTTCCCTTGATGGTAGTTACCTCTGAGTAAACCCCACATCAGCACACTGTGATCACAGCCACCTAGTGGTTCCTTTATCTGCAGATTCTTAATGCATGAAGAATTACTACTGGTAATCAGATCAAGAGTACTATTTCCTCTGGTTGCCTTTCGAACGTGGTGCTGTAGAAAACAATCATCAATTAAATCCAAAAAAAAGCCATGTTAGTGCGTGAGTGACCAACCCAGAAGTCCCAGTCAATATCTGGGAAGTTAAAATCCCCCATTATAATACAATCTGATTTACTGGCCCTATCTATATCTCTATACAGTTGTTCATTATACTCATCAGAGTCATTAGACCTATAACACACTGATTCTCTCAATTTTGTTTTTCCAGTGCTTATATCACACTAAACTAACTCAACATTGCACTGGTAGCCAATGTCGACTGAATGCACTTCTTTAGATTTAATACGTTTTTTAACTAAGAGCATAACCTGTCCACCCCTCCTGTCCTGTGTCCTTCCTTTATACAATGTACTTCCCACATTCAAATTCAGAATCATGTATGTCTGAGTAACACCATGTCTCTGCTATTCCTATAACGTCTACATTTGATGACTTATTCAGTACTTTAAATTCATCAAGTTTACATGCAGATGTTCTTACTCTTAGTTACCCTTACACAGGCCATGTATTCACTTGTTCTATGATGACCCACACCAAGCCCCCGACACCTTGCTTTCCAGGCTGCTGCATTTTCCAACACAAGCAGTGCAAGAATCACCTTCACCTCTACCTGAGGCTCTGGTTAATCTATCAGTTTGTGCATTCCCCCAAGCTAGCAGCGTTCTGATTCATTTATTGCAACCTCGATAGCATTATCAAATATTGTTCCATCCCTTCTACTTAAGTGTATCCCAACCCTTTAAAAACAGTCTATCCTGTTAACAAGGTGAGAAAAATTCTCACCCCATGAGCCTTGCTCACTCTCTCCAGGACTAAAATTGATTGATACGGCTCTCAACATGTAGTCCCTCTTATTGTGTCTGGGCAGAAATGCAGACACTTTAAAACTGAATCCTAACTCATGACTTTTTCCCAATGTTGTCCTGTACTTGTTAAGTTCTCTGACTCCTACTCTTATTATCTACTTATACTAACTTGTTAAGTAAGTTCTCTGATCTACTCTTAATATCATTAGTGTTGGCGTGTACAACAATATCACCTTTTGTGCCCTTAAAAGGTGATATCTACTTTTCAAAGTCATCTACTTTTCTCCCCCTGGCAGACATACCCTATTCCACCTCTCCTTCTTGCACAATATATTTCCCATTTCTCTGACAATAGAGTCACCAACAATAACCACTTTCTGTGGGACCAATGCATTCTGCCTTGGAGATTGCCACTGTGTTGCCTGATGCACAAGTGTGAGCTCTGGCAATGAGTTGAGCAGCTGTATACTAACTTGTTAAATAAGTTCTCTGATCTACTCTTAATATCATTAGTGTTGGCGTGTACAACGATATCACCTTTTGTGCCCTTAAAAGGTGATATCTACTTTTCAACGTCATCTACTTTTCTCCCCCTGGCAGACATACCCTATTCCACCTCTCCTTCTTGCACAATATATTTCCCATTTCTCTGACAATAGAGTCACCAACAATAACCACTTTCTGTGGGACCAATGCATTCTGCCTTGGAGATTGCCACTGTGTTGCCTGATGCACAAGTGTGAGCTCTGGCAATGAGTTGAGCAGCTGAGAGTTTGATGCCCCCCCCCCATTTTGATTTCTTCAAGGGTGTCTACCCTACTCTTCAAACTCTCATAGACGTCCATCAGGACACTGAGTTAGCACCTAATATTTCACATTCTCTGCACCGAATACACAAAGACATCCCCCTTGGCTATATCATGATGTCCTGTTCCAGAAAGAATATTGAACATTGCACAAGTTGTGCATTTTGTTAGGACATGATTCATAGGAGAATTGCTCCCTTCGGTTCTCCCCCAAGCCACCCACAGTACTCCTGCTACTCGGCTGCTCTAGTCTGGGGCACAATTTCCATTTAAATACAATTTAATTGATTAATTGACAATACTACACTAAGCTAATAGATTCCTAAATACAGTGATATATGTTGCTATTAAGTTCGAGTTATATGTTACACTATACCATTAAGATTGCAGTTTTAAATTAATTATATCCTTACTAAAAAGTAAAATTTCTTAGCTAAAAACAAAAAAAAAAATATATGCCTGACAACTGATTAGAACCTTCGAGCTACTTATTTATCACAACTGAACTACTAGTTACATGTTATGATATTCATGCCAAAATACCAATACAATAATGCTACAAATGATAAATAGTAATTTAAAAAATCATTAGCTAAATTTAAGAATAGGCTAACAATCATGACTTAGATTATTAAACTATTTTTCAAACACAATTTAATTAATCAAAAAGATGGTAAAAATTTCCAATAAACTCATCTGTTCCCACAAGCTCAAAATTCTTCAACCATTCATCAGCAAGGAAGAAAAGGTTGCTCCGGTTTTAAAGCCCACGCAAACAGACTGACACCCTTGCTATGTGGTAACACTGCAGGTGATTATAAGCTGAAGCCTCTTCTTGTTTACCACTCATTTAATGCCCATCCTCTAAAATGGTTGATCAAGAATATGTTACCAGTTTACTGGACAGCAAATAAAAAAGGGATTAGGTCACCGAATAAGCCTTTGAAGACTGGTTCACTAAATGTTTTGCTGTGGAAGCTGAGGGTTACTGTCCTGATTACTACCTCAAGGAAGAAGTGGGCAAACTTTTGAGCGAATGGATGGGTTAAATCGGAAGATTTTTTTTTTTTTTTTTTTTTGGCTAATGCTGTATAAGCTTTCTTTCTTGCATCATATGCCTCTGCTAATGATGCTAACCTTGCTTTAGATCAGTGTTATGCAACCTTTTTCTGTTTGCGGCACACCTTAAGTTATCCATGACCCAACATGGCACATCAAAATGTTAATCCCCAAAAAAGCATAGTTTACAGCAATGTTAACATAAATATGCTATAAGTCACAAGAGAATCAATTATTATTGTTCCAGCAATCCAACAAAAATTGGCACATGCATATATTAACATTTTATTTGTAAAATAATAAGGAGTTTACCTCAATATAGCTTCCGTATGATACTCTCCAGAAATTAAAACGAAAAAATCGAAAACTTACATTAGAGTAAAAAATAAATAATTAAAAACCAATTTAACACAATTCAAATCAATTTAACACAATTAAAAATCAATTTAATGCAATTAAAAATTAAAAAGAATCTAACGAAAATATTCAAAACGATTTTCCTTCCTGAAGCTGACAACACTTTTCAACTGTATGTCATGATCACAGGAATGAAAATTACCGAATAGGGTTGAAGCTGAAACTTAGATAGTGATTATTTGTCTTTGCACATGCGCGTAAAGGTTCACGCATCGGAGATCAAATATGGCCACCGAACATTAACAGAATTCTCGTGTAATTTAATTTCTACGGTTTCTGCAATTAATAGTTGCGTATAATTATGCTGAACATTAAGTATTTGGCCTCGTTAAATAAAAAAAGTATGTTTTTTGTTAATGCCATGAAAGGCTAATTCTGACTGCTGAACGAGAAGCAGGAACTGAGGCTTCATGTTGATTTACATGAATATTCAGAGAAAATTGCGTCGAACCTTGGTAAGACGAGTCGCAATCACTGCAAGAAATGTTGTATACCAGATCATTAATTTGTGTTGCGAACGCGGAAAGAACCGAGCGATTGCTCAGTATAGTGTGTAATTTCCGTATTGGCCTGGCCACAATTTTAAATTCGGTATCTTTAAAGAATCTATTAAGCTGTTTGTGCCACTGTTCAACATATGGGACAGAAATAAAGTATTTTTTGATATTACTATTGTTGGTTGGTGTAGTATTTTGTATCCTATCCTTAGCCTGTATCCTAATTCGGTTTATTGTGGCAAGGGGATAACCCCTGTTTAAAAACCTACTAGTTAATATTTGTATTTCTGAGCCCAAAGCAGACTCCATCGTTGAATATTTATAGGCATTTAGAAATTGATTAAAGATAATCGATCTTTTGTAGGTGAATGGGTGATAGTAGTAGTAGTAGTAGTGGCATGTGATGCAAGAAAGCAAGTGTATGAGCTTATGCAGCATCAGCAAAAAAAAAAAAAAAAAAAAATCACACCATTCCCTCCAAATGCCTGTCCAGTTCCTCCTTAAATTTATTCAACCTATCAACTTCCACAATGACAGATGGAAGTTTGTTCTAGCAATTAACCACCCGCTGGCTAAAGGCAAATTTCCGCACATCTATTCTACATCCATATTTTCTTAATTTGAATTTATGCCCCCTTAGGTTCGTAATCTGAACAAGTGGAAGGATCCCATCAGAATTCAGTGTGCTCAACCCATTCAAGGCCTTATACATCTCAATCAGATCACCGCACAGGTGCCTAGTCTCCAGCCACTGCAATTTGCAGAACTTAAGCCTCTCTTGGTAAGATGATCTCTTCATTCCCCTCACCAATCTTGTTGCCTTCTCTGTACACGCTCAAGTAAATCTACATCCTCCCTAAAATGAGGCCTCCAGACCTGTACGCAGTACTCAAGGCGTGGCCTGACCACTGCCTTATACAGAGGGACAATCACCTCCTTCTCCCTGCTAGCAAAATTCCTATATATCATTGACAAAACCCCAACAGGCTACCAGGGCCTGCCCTGGTAGCCTGTCTGCATTGCTCAGAAAACTTCATATCTGACTGCACAATTACTCGCAGGTCTTTTTCATTTTCTACCACCTTAAGCGTAGTACCACACAGTTGGTACGTTTCTCTGGGGTTACTTCTACCCATATGCAGTACTTTGCATTTGCCAAGGTTAAACTTCAGTTGCCACTTCTTAGCCCATCTGCCCAAATTATCTAGATCCTGTTGCAGTAGCACAATGCCATAAGGTCTATAATGTAGAAGCATACCGGTGTTTGTAGGTTTTCGATAGATGCTAAATTGGATTTTATTTGAGTTCCGAGTAAGCGTGAAATTTATAAAGTTTAATAACTTTGTATCCGTATCCTCCATTTCCAATGTAAATTTGAGTCTAGAATGAATATTATTAAACGAATGTAAAATGTCTTGGATAGTACTACTATCAGTAATAACTAGAACATCGTCTAAATACCTCCCACAGTATGTGATACGGGATCGAAAAGGTGTCAAATGTATATGCTCAATTGTTGAGAGATAGATCTCTGACATTAAGCTGCTCAGGCTCAAACCCATTGGTAATCCAATGGGTTTGAGCCTGAGGTAAACTCCTCTTATTATTTTAAAAATATTAATATCAACGTAGAACGTATTGAGTATTACAGCTCTGATTCACACTATCTAATTAACATTTTATGAACCATAAATCACTGTATAAAGGCAAAGCAAAACCAAAAAAAAAAAAAAAATCTATTAATATTAAACCAAATAACTATGCATAACTTCAGTGTGATACTTGTGCCTGCTTTGCTGAACACAGAGGGCTGATGCTTGGTAGAATCGTTGACAATGCAAGCATCATTTCTTCATCAGTGGATCTGAGTCTCTCCCTCTTTGATGTTTTAATTTCAGTCAAGGTCGAAAAGCGCAGTAACACATTAATTGCCATTTTGGAGCTAGCTGGGCGTTTTTTCTTTATTGACAACCAAAATGCGTCCAACTGCACTTCACAATGTTTTGTTCGCCTTCAGATCTATTAGTTCCTCTTGTACATTCATCAGAAGAGATTTTGCACGTGCAACAAATGGATCATGAACCCAGTCTGTCTTCAATGCTCTCTCCAAAAAATAATTCTTGAACTTCTGCTGCAAATTATCTAAATGTTCTTTAATGAAGTCCATCACCACTTTATTGCCAGCAGCAAACGGTCATACAGTTGGGAACATTTCAAACAACCCATTTGGAATGCGTTGTATCTACAAATCCAACTTATTCTGAAAGCTTTGAATCTTGTCCATACTTGCAAAAAGATTTTCATTCTTGCCTTGCATTTTTCGGTTCAGCTCACTCACCTGCTTTCTTCAGAATGCAAGTGTTGCATACTCAGGCAAAAAATAATTTACTGTCCCACACGTACAACATTGGGTTTTATTAAAAATGGCATATTGTGAAATATAACAATGAGTAGCATTAGAAACATATATAAAAACTATAATTGGGAGTAAAATAATGTACAGTTCATTTCTTACAATAGATAAACGTTCTCAGTTGTAAATTTCTAATCATAATAAGTATAGTATTATTTATAGGTATACAGCTTCAAAAAAGTTTGCACACCGGTTGCAGAACACTGCTTTAGATAATGCTCCAGGATGCCCAAGATGCCATGACATAATTAATCCCAACATCTGTGTATTGTTTTTGTCCCCAAACACAACATCTCTTATCCAACCACTTGACCAGGGGATCATATCAACCTTCATGATTTACTACCTACATAGAACATGAGCCAGCTCCTTGATGCAACGGATGACTTCGATAACCCAGGAAGCAAGCCTACTGTATGTGAGTTGGTGGAAGAATTACAACATCCAGGCATCATGGAAGGAGGCAAAAGTAGTCGAACTCGCAATACTTCCTGGAAGTCTCTGTGGGCTGACTGTGTGAATGATTTTCAAGGTTTTCCTAAATTCACTGCTGTAGTACATGACATTGTGGAGATTGGAAAGAAAGTGAGCAGTGAGTGGTTCTCTGATACGAAAGTAGAAGACATGATGGAAGTCATCAATTCCCACAAAAAACAGCTGAAGGTGGATGATCTAATGAAAATGACTCAGGAAAAAAAAAAAAAAAAAAAGACTATGATGAAGACAGAGTTCAACAAGTGAAGGATTTGACTGCAAAGCAATTGTCTGCATTCTTCTCTCAAGTTGAGGCACTTGTACAGGGAATAATAGATGCAGAGACCCCAGTTATGAAAGAAGCCTGCATTTTAAATGTGGTCTTGATAACATGCTGACACCTTACAAAGAACTGTATGCAGAGAAACATACTAGCTCGGTTTTCTGAGCTAGTGTCTGTTTCGAATTATACAGTTCCTCAGGCCAGACTTCATATCCAAATCACACTGATGAGCCAGCTGCTTTATCAATTCCAACATCTTCAATGTTGTATAGCCCACCAGAGATTTTGCCACTTGATGTAACCCTGCCTCATTTTCCAAATTCAAATTCAAACCCAGATGACTCTACATCACTGGAAGATATGTAATCTTCCATCATCAGTGCCCACATCTCATTCCCCTAAACCTTACTATCTGCCTATGCCTATTTTGGTGAGTGTTGATCTATTTTTTGTTAAAATAATATCTCAAAAAACATTTATGTTAAGCTTAGTGTTAATTCTTAATGTATGTTAGCACGTATTTAAATGATTAAAGTTCATTTGGGACACAACAATTAATACTATTTCACACAACCCCTTTTTTCTACAGGTTTAAGATACTGCTTTATATGATTTCCCTTTATGTGATTTTTACAAAATGGAACCCTCGCATAAAATGGGAGATGCCTATATTTGCTTGTCCTGTTTGTACTACCAGCAGGCCTCATAATACTCGACACCTTGCTTTCCAGGCTGATTAGTCTGTGTAATCCTTCCCAAAGTAGCAGTTTTCCAACCCACCGAACGTTGCCTTGACATCATTAGCATTAGGTGCATATTCTTGCACCTCATCTATTTAAGTGTATCTCCCCTATTAATAAGAGCAGGCCCTACTGAGAAAAATTAAGTTATTTTAGAAATTAAATTATTTTACAAAACTGCAATTTAACCTGACATAACACAATTTTTAGTTGTATCAGTTATTTTTCTCTGGTTTATCTTCATATGCATATCTCAAGTAGTTCTGTACAAAAAGAATTATTAATAATAAATGTTGCTTTATAAAATATGGACTAACATAATCAAACCATTAAAAAATTTCAAATTCACACACTAACAAACCTTGCTGGAGCTTTTCTCACAACTTGTGACCCAAGTGATGGTAAATCCAACAAAACTGTTTTCAGCATGTGGGTATCAAGTAACAACTACAAGAAACAAAATGCAATAAAAAGTATCAAAATGGCTTTAGTCCAAATTTTAAAATAATAATACAGTAAAAACTTTCAAACATATTTGTATGCCACACTAAAAGGTGCCTAACTTTGAAGACATCAGAAGCCAATGTTTCTGTTAGGTTCCCATAAGAGGATTTAGAACAGTTCACTGTGATTCAGTTTTCCAGAAAGAACAGTTCACAGAAATTTTTATTTATAATTAACACGCAAATACCAGCTGAATGTCTAATAATATTAATATTCAAGTGATGTTGCTCAAGAAAGTTGGGCATTTTTCTATATTTCACTCACTGAGATTAGTCAGTTTTGTACCTTATTAGAAAAATATTAATTCATTTAGTTGCAAAATTATTTACAAGTAGACTAAGAGACAATGACTTTTACACCTATTTATAATTAGCTTTAGACAGAAAGGTTGATAATTTCCCAACCTTCTTTCTTACTGTTTATCAATGTTTGCCATTAAAAAGCTTGTTATGAATTTTTTTTAATATGCTATTTCATTAAGCATATTAAAAAAAGCATGAAAAATATAATTAAAACAAAGGTAATAATATTTTAGGGCAGAAAGCCTCAAACTATGACATTGGTTAGTGCATTTGCATCATTACTACATAGTTGAATTTTTTAGACAAAAACATTGGCATTGGATTTTTTAGACAAAAACATTGGCAATGGATTTTTTAGACATTGTACACTGGCATCATTATTGTAACATCTTATATTGTGGAATCCTTCACAATGAGTTGCCCTCCTTATTCAAATAAGTAACACCTCCCCATTATAGAAGACTACTATTACTTATTTTCAGTTGATTACCACCATTCAGACAGCACTGTTTTGAAGATGTTTGGCTTCTCATCAGTGAGCAGGTAGGTACTCAAAGGTATAAGGGTTGACAACCCAGTTTTAACATAGTTACACAATACGAGATACTAAAAGGTGTGCTTATTAGACTTAAAGACTCAAACCATGTAAAATCAAATTGACATTAGTTAGTGCATTTGCATCATTACTACATAGTTGAATTTTTTAGACATACCAAAGTTTGTACACTGACATCATTAATTGACATCAGCTAAATGGAGTGGGTACATAAGCTTTGCTTTTAGCAGGCTCCTGAGTTTCTAATGGTATAGATTAAATCACCTGTTGTACTTCTTCCTCATGAACCTCTCATTCTGCCATCTCTTTTGTGTTCCTGGTTTTCTTCCATTCTAGGTTTATCCAGGGGACCCGGGCATCATGTCTAATTTCACTGCTGCATAGGTTGCCCCCAGAACTCTTCGATCACGTTCTGGTTGTGTGGTCCATTACGCTTCTCCTCTTGTCCAATGCTCTAGTTGCTTGTTTTCCTCTGAGTGCTCTCTCTGTACAGCATAGCCTCTTACTGAGTGTGAGAGGGTTCTGATTCAGGGTGTCTAGGTATTCTTCTATCCTCTGATTCTTGGTCTGACACTTGCTGTGGGTGTTGCCTTTCTTGAGGATGCTCTTCACTTTTCCGATCAGCTTCTTGCTTCTATTTATCTATACTGGTTAGCTGGCCTATTTTGATTCAGCTTTTCTATTTTCTGCCAAAGCCTTTTCTCTCATGATGGTGGTTCTGGTCCCTAGTTTCTCTTCCATTGATCCTGGTGGCTGCTATGATGCTACAGTATACTGCTGTGCAGATGGCATCCATTGTTACTTTGTCATTGTTGAGTTGATCTCATATTATTCATTGATTGAGTTGGTTTGTGATTGCCACAAGATTCTATTGGGTCTCTGTTTTGGTATGGTATGGGTCTTTGTAGGCTCTATTCCCTTGAATTCTGATAGGGTCTTCTTCCACTCATCTATTCCGGATATTTCGTATGTTCCCACTTTGGGTGCTCTGGGTGGTGTGCTTTGGGTTGTTCTTGCTCTTCCTCCTTTAGTTCTGTTATTTGTTCTTTTTTTGTAGTTGGTCACTCACATCCTGAATGATTTTTTCCAAGATTGCAGGAGCTATCAGGTTCTTCATCCCAGAAAATGGTCCACCTCTGATTAGCTATTTGCTGTTTGGTGATCTGAACTCTCAGGAATTGTTCCGACCACTCGTTGTGTAGTTTGTTCTTGTACATTGTCATGTGTCTCCATCTTGGTTACTTCGTAGTATATGTGCATGCTGAACATATTTGTTTCGGCACTCCACTTTGTACATTGTCATTTCTTCCCATCCTGGGTGGCCAATTGCACAATTGCACTTGAAGCACTTCAAGTTGGTTGGGCTGGATGGTTTTGCCCCTTCCTTATCGTAGCCATACCACAAGAAAAGGCAAAATTATTATTATTATTAAATTGGAAAATGATGCAAGAAAGCAAGCTTATATAGTATCAAAAAAACAACACTTCCCATTTCATCTATCCATCCCCCCCCAACAGTTTTTCTAGTTCTTCTTTGAATTTATTCAAGCTATCCACCCTACCACACCAACTGGGAGTTTGTTCCAATAGTCGACCACCCTGTGACTGAAGGAAAATTTATGCACATCTGACCTGCAACCATCCTTCCTCAATTCGAGCTTATGCCCTCTCATATGTGTAGTCTGAGCAAGATGAAGGATTCCATCAGCACTGAACTTACTGAATCCATTCAAGGCCTGAACTAATCCACATCCTTCCTAAAATGAAGCTTCCAGACCTGTATGCAGTATTCAAGATGTGGCTTAACATTGCCTTATACAATGGTATAATCATCTCCTTATCCCTGGCAATATTCCTTGATATCATTGACAAAATTTTATGAGCCATCCTGACATCCTGTCTCCACTGCTCAGAGAACTTTATACCTGCCTGCACAATTACCCAAATGAATTGTGTTTATTGCAGATACATTAAGCACAGTTCATTAATGATGAAAAAAAAAAAACTGATTAGAACCTTCGAGCTACTTATTTATCACAACCGAACCCTACTATTCCGCTACTAGTTACATGTTACGATATTCACACCAAAACACCAATACAATAACGCTACAAATAATAAATAGTAATTTAAAAAATCACTAGCTAAATTAAAGATGAAAAAAGGTCAGTGCTCAGCGGATCCCACGAACAGGCCCAGTGTTAGGGGTGCGGTGCCTATTTTAGGTGGGCACAAGTGCCACCTAAAATAGGCACCGCACCATTAATAAAATATGTTTTACATTTAATATTCAATATCAAATTTCTACTTTCTCTCTACCCCAAATACAAAATACCTTTTCTTATTTACTGTACTGTTAGGTTTTCACTATCTACAATTATACCACAGCAATAGGTACAGTAATCCATAATCCCTTAATGATGTTGAATGTAGAACTGTTGAGGAATTATTAATAAACTATTTTGCTAAGTGCCTTCTTTTAATGGTTCTGCAGAGTGCAGATGCTTTTCTGTACACTGGTAAATTTTTGAGGGCTTTTTTAAGTCACTAGTAATTTTCTCTGGGCTAACCTCACAAACTGAAATGCTAGATGTGCTACTGCATATATATGCATGTTAAGATCCAGGTGGTAGATGACTTTCATCAACCGGTGAAATACCACCACTTTGCTTATTGGAGGCTTGAAGTGGTGAAACCCATGTTTAGTTTCTAGAGCAAAGTTTCCGGCATCCCCCATACTTCTCCTTCAACTCATGCACGGTACTAAGTACTATAGGTTTTGATACCTTTCGTGTTTGGGGTTTTCATAAAAAAAAAATGAATTAGGTGCCATTACATGGTTTTGCATCAGGCACCACAAACATTAGTGCCATTTCTCCCCATGAATGTGCACCACCAACTTGAACATGCGTCAAGGATTCACAAAATTTCTAGTCCCAGACTATTACAATGGATGAAACATGGGTTCATCACTTTGACCCAGAACCTAAAAAACAAAGTCTAATGTGGAAGCATCCATGTTCTCTCCCTTCCAAGACGTTCCATGTTGCTCCATCAGCTGGCAAGATGATGGTATCAGTTCTCTGGGATGCAGAAGGCAATATCACAATTGACTATCTGGAAAAGGGCACCACTGTCACTGGTGAATGCTACAGCAACTGCATGAAGACAACAAGGAAAAGTGGCATGGTAAACTATGAAAGGTGTCTTGCTCCTTCAGACAATGCATGCAGTCACATCTTCCAGACTGCGATGCCCACCATACAGTTGCTTCAGCATCCACCTTATTCTCCAAATCATGCCCCTAGTGACTTTTATTTGTTCCCAAGCTGAAGGATAACATCTTTGGGAAGAGGTATGCCTCCAACTCTGATGTGGTTGCAACTGTGGGTGTGTAGCTGGATTTTCGATATAGTCCCAGTGGCCAGGACTATGTCATGTTAGAATATGAACTTTTTGAACTACCCTCCCTCATATGCATGCCACCCCTTCACTACCGATCTAGCTCTAGGAGGTCTGGCCTGGACCTCCTGGAGCCAGAGATCATTAAGAAAGTCATTGAGTATGCCCCTAACCTACTCCAATTATTCAACCACTGCCTCTGCACCGGATGGTTCCCGACTGCCTGGAGGACAGCATGTGTTTGCCTGATACTGAAGAATCTGACTAAACAACAAACCTTCCCGGAATCATACCATCCCATAGCCCTTCTCTCAGTAATTAGCAAGACATTTGAACAACTTCTACACCAAAGGATCGAGCATCACTATAATACAGCTGGTCTCTCTTCTAACAACCAATTTGGTTTCAGGCAGGGTAGGCCCACCATCGACACCCTAGATAGTATTGTCACTGCAGCTCACACCTGCACCCAGAAATATTTCTTAGTCATCTCGATTGACTTCGCCGGGGCGTTCGACACCTTATGGTGGCTGAGCATCCTGGCAGACTTAGGATGGCAAATTTGCACCAACCTATACAAGGTAATAAAGCAGTACCTATCCCAAAGGAGCACCACGGTTAGAGCACCCTACCGCCATGTCAACAGGCAAGTATTTAGAGGCTGCCCACAAGGCTTCGTTCTCAACCCGTTGCTATGGAACTTCGTTCTGGGTGACTTCCTCAACCAAGACCTTGGTAAAGTCAGAGCCCAAGCCTATGACGATGACCTGGTTCTGATGCTGGCAGCAGGGCCCAACTGGAAATGTCTGGCAACCGGGTACTGGAAACTCTGCAAAATTGGGCTACCTACCACAACCTACATGTCTCACTATCCAAAACCTGCTCTGTACTGCCAAAAGGTAACCTCCAACTGACCCGACCCCCACAAATTAAAATCCAGGGAAGAACAATAAAACTAGCAGCACAATTAAAGTACCTGGGACTATATCTCGACAGGAGCCTATCATTCAAACCCCATTTAGCCTACATCAGACAGAAGATAAGGGGCTACTCTGCCCTAACTGCAAGAGTCACCTGTAAGGACTGAGGACTCAAGAAAAGAACTCTCAGCCTCTTCTACAAGGCAGTATTCCTACTGGACCACATATGGCACTCCTGTATGGTACACAAGAGCCAGTACTATAATCAACTGAAGAAAACTTGAAACCATACACCATTCAATCCTGCTCCCCATCTCTCGGGCATATAGCACTGTCATTAAGCACAGTTTGCAGGTCTTGATGGTAGACCTTCCCCTGGATCTGGAGGTCGTCCAGTGTGCCATACTCTACCACCTGACAAAAGACAAATCTGTCACCTTTCTAAACTTCACCACCGATCTGACTAACAACTGCACTGTGGAGAAGCGACGACTTGCTACCTTTCTTCAACAGACCTGGCAACAACGATGGACAGCCACAGATAAAGTGACCATAACCAAAAAATTCATTCCAAACATCTGGACAACCTACCCGAAGTCACCAACCTGGTTCTCCCCAGGTCTCCTGACAACCTATCAGCTGGACACAGTGCCATCAGAGGAAAACTTATCACCCTGGGTCTCACCAACAACCCTTTCTGGTCCTATGGCCAACTTGAATCATGGGAGCATCTGATGTACCAGTGCCCATTATACGAGGACCTTCGGTGCATTCTGATATCACAATTCAATTCATCCTGATACTCTGGAACAATATCTCCTGGAATCAGAGGACACCTATGCTGCATTTTCCAAATTCTCCTAAGACCTCTTCAGAAGGTATAGGACTTTCCCACCACCACAGAACCTACTTGATTTAGTCCTTCCACCAATTCACAGTTCCTTTCTCCCCCCCCCCCTGCCACCCCTTCTTTTCCCTCTGGCAGAGCATGGCCATGCCCCACTGACTCCTGGGGTTGTTTTCTCTATTGGCCCCATACTTCTGTCTTTTCCCCTAGCCTTCAGTCTACCCTCCCTCTCTATCTTCACTACTAGCATCAAGCATGTCAAAATTTACTGAGCCCAACATCCAAAGTTTTAATCTTTTATATTCCTTTTGGCTAAACTCAATCCTAGTGTTTTTTTTTTTAGGTCTTAGCCACTGAAATCGCAGAAAACTAGGTGGCAGGACCTGCCAGAGTAAATATCTAATACTGGTGCACCTGACTTGCCTTCCAGGGGCATAATGTGGCAAACAGTGGGCCCAATAGCTAAAAGGTCAGATGAATAACGGTGCACAACACAACACTCTACAATAACCATACACTTTTAAATCTCTGGCCTCTACAGTGTTCTGTATCACATGACAATGTATGCTACGTGGAGATGGGAGAAACCTCTGGTGCCATTAGACCGTAAACACATTATACCCTCATATAAATAGAAGGGAGACAAAGTTAGTTCAGTGACTTGAGTTGAATTGTGAAAAAACACAGAAAAGAAACTTCTCAGGCAAAGCTACACACTTGCAAAACTATTTTAAAAATAACAATAATAATAATAATTAAGAAAATAACTATTTACAAGCAAACAAATCATGCAAACATTGTTACTACTACTATCCAAAAAAAGAGAAACTGAAAGTGAATACTTAAGATATGACTGACTAATTCTCCATGCTAAGCAGGAGCAAAGCTGCCATGTGGTGGCTTTGGATTTTGTTATTTGGTTTTTAGGAGCATTAGCAACTAAGGCCATATTGCTGCGGGAATATGCGGTGGTCATTCCCTGACCTTTTCGCATCCTTCGCATTTGGTGGTGACGGGATCGAACCCCGGACAAATCAAGAAGCGTGTGCTACGCACTGCCGCTCCTGCCCACCTGGCTACGGAGGCGCCGTGGCTTTGGAGGATAACTAATATTACACATATATATTGGGGGGGGGGGACCTGACTGAAATCTTAAAAGAAAAAGAAAATTATCAGAAAAACTGTAAAACAGGTCAACAATATAAAGCTGGCAAAAACAGGAAAGATGGAGGTATGCTTGTATGATAATAATATAAGTTAAATGATTATAATAAAAATATGCTAATGTTTTATAATAATAAAAAAAAAAAAAACATGGTAGATAATAGAATTTTATTAGCATAAAATAAAAATGTAAAGGAGTTTTTGCTGAAATGAATAACAGAAACAAAAACTTAGGGCTATCAATATTTAGTAAAAAAATTTTACTTTTTACGCAATGTTCAAAAGTAAAACAGAATCTGACCTGTTCTGCTCCTACAGGACTCACTGGTTTACACTTGAACAGATGATTGATGAACTTTGGAATAAATGAGCTATGAAAACATTAAAAATGTAATGAATAAAATAGTCTTCTGATTTATTAAAAAAAATCAAATAAATTATACAATAAACACAAATGTGATTTATTAACAATTTTCAATATGGAATATTGTAAATTTTGGATCATTAATATTTGCTGATAAAAATGTGCTGTTCAATAGTAGCCTACAAAATCTTTAGGAATTTCTAAATAAAACAGGTAAGAATTGTAGAGAATTTTACAAGAATATTAGTTACATAAAAAACAGAATTTGTGTGACTTGGGTGGTACAAAGAAAATTCAGAGAGCAAAGTAAATAACAAAAAAATTAGAACAAGTCAGTAATTTTGCATGTCAGGAAGTAGCCATCAAGGGATGAGGAAAACCCATTAGGAGAAGAAAGAGATAATAATAATAATAACAACACTTTATTTGGTATCATCTGAAATTTATTACATTTGAACTTGTTAAGAATAAAGTGTATATCAGGAAGTATCTAATGAAAATGAAAGATTAGACATAAAAAGAAACAATAGAATAAATAAAGCAGGTAGTGTAGCAGGTTAATTGATATTGATGCATTAATTGCACATCATGAAGTTTTCAATCCACTTGGAGGGGGAAACCACGACTTCAACAATCATTTTCTTCTGATTTGACAGAAGAAAAATTAGATATTTTGGCCAAGTAATCTTAGTTGGCAGCTGACTAATTAGGGCATAGTGAGAAGAAAGCCCAGGAATGCCTCTGCCCTCCTCAATCTGGATTGACTCAATGCTGGGTCAAAAAGATCATCAGAAAAGCTAGCAGTGAAGGTGTTAAGCATATTCATTTGGAATGAAAAGAAATTAGGCAAAAGACAAAATTAGCTGTTTACAACAGTATTTTTTAGCCTATTTTGCCTATGCAGTTGAGAGCTGGATAAGAATAAAGGAATTACTAAAAAAATTTGACACTAGAAACAAAAGTTTTCAGAAAAATAAAATAGAACAGCAAAATCATATTTACAAATGGGGAAGTAAGAAAAAATCTTGGAGTTTTCTTGGAAATAAGAAAAAATCTTAATATCCATTTAAAAGTAACTGGTGCAAACCTTAGATGGCATGAACAAACATGTAGAGGATAATTCAAAATTCACAGAAACCAAAATGAAAGTGCTAATTTCTCTCATTTTGGTACTCGCACATATCTTACAAAACCACATGCCAATGGTAAACACTGTATACCTCTGATTGCGAAACAGTGGCTGTTAGACTCCACTTACACAAACTTGTCCATACTGGTTTGTTCGTGATGAAGCCATTATGCCATATTTCCTGCCTGAACTTGAGTTTATAGTTGAACAATACTTTTATTCAAAATTGTATGTGAAAAATATCCCAATTCATCAGTACCAAGCAAATCACTAATTTCATGATTAGTAATCCATTTTCACAAAACAGACAGCATTCATGAAAACAAAACAAGAAACTGTATGCCCTTCACTGCTAAGTGAAGTGAAGAAAAACTTGAGAATGTTAATTGAAGTTTATTGCTATTGCCCAAAAAATTTCTGACAAGACTTGTTTCATAAACGTGTACGTCTTATTCAAATACACAAAAGGCTCTTAAAACATTAGGCCTCAATCCTTATATTCTATAAATAGCTTTACAGTTCTAGTTGTTAGAGATTTTGTAAATTACTACTTAATATATGTAAAACCTTTGTATTGGTGATTTCGTGCAAATATTTTATTTCGTAATTTTATACTATAACAAGTGGTAGGGGAATTCTAGTGTTTAATTGAGGTAAATAGGTATCTCAAAGGTTCAAATCATGTAGGTTAGTGTTAATAGATAGTTTTATTAGATATTATAATTAACTTATAACTTTACAAGCATAATGGCATAGTGTAGACGCAATAATATAATACATACAATGTAAATTTGAAATCATAATATATACTTAATAATGCAAACTCAATATCATAATATACAGGGTGTCTCAAAAATATTGGTACAAACATTTAGGGGAGATAGGTAACATCTAAAGGAATCTGAATCGCATAGGGACCCATAACCGGAAACGTCACCGTAAGTCGGTACACAGTGCTGTTCATCAGTTCGCGAGAGGGAAAATTTCTAGTTTACTCATTCAAGCAGTAGTCGCTGCACGAAGAGCATGCATCGATATACAAACTGTGAGCTGGCAGTCATGCACCTAGTGTATGGATTAGCAGAGGGCCCACATGGTGTGCGCCCCCATGCGGCACAACATTGCTTCACAATAAATGTGTGGGCAGGTATGGTCGGTGACTGCTTAGTCGGCCCATACCTGTTACCATGGCAATGGTAACAACTTGGCAATGTGAATCCAGCAACTTTGTGTGGTAGATGACTTTCATCAACCGGTGAAATACCACCACTTTGCTTATTGGAGGCTTGAAGTGGTGAAACCCATGTTTAGTCTCTAGAGCAAAGTTTCCGGCATCCCCCTCCCCCCATACTTCTCATTCAACCCATGCACGGTACTAAGTACTATAGGTTTTGATACCTTTCGTGTTTGGGGTTTTCATAAAAAAAAAAAAATAAAAAAGAGATGCAACATTTGGTTTCAACATGACGGGGCGTCTGCCCATTATGGAAGATGTGTTCGTGACCATTTGAACAGGCATTTTGGGCGCCGATGGATTGGCTGTGGTGGACCCATTGCCTGGCCCCCACGCTCACCTGATTTATCGAGCCTTGATTATTTGTGAGGGGGGCCTCAAATCTATCATATATGAATCACCTGTGGAGATGGAAATGGATCTTGTGGCGAGACTTGTCTGCGCTGCTGCTACTGTCAAAGAAACTCCAGTCCAGGTGTGTTCGACCATGTCTGCCAATCCATGCTGCGTCGGTGTCACGCATGCATCATGTCTCATGGTGGAACCTTCAAGCATCTGTTGCAACATCATGAAATGCATCCATCTCGTACTCCATCGTTAATATTATGTCAAATAAATGTTTGCCACTAATTACTGTCTTGTGCCATTTCTGCTTCTTGTGCCTCTGCTACTACTTTCCCGTAGTGTTTCCGGTTATGGGTTTCCATGTGATTCACATTTCTTTAGATGTTACCTACCTCCCTTAAACATTTGTACCAATATTTTTGAGCCCTGTATATTTAATAACGTAAACTTGATAGCATAATATGTATTATTACTGAATAACCAGTGCAATGTGTTATTATTACATTTAAGTATATTACTTTGTGTAGTATTCTCATTTAAACTGAATTAGAACAGAAATCATGCCTCAGACCAGAGCAGCAAAGCAAAGGGCTCAAAGTGGTGTGAGTGCTGTGACTTGGGGGGAGAATGGGGAGGTTGTCCTCCAAATCATGGCCTCACAAAATGTACTGGCTTGTTTGATGTTTGCAGATTTATCTGGAATGGGACACATACAGCCAAGGGAATGTCTTTGAATGTGTTCACTGTAAAGAGTGTGTGAGGATATCAAGCATCAACTTGGCATTCTAATGGGCATTAATGAGCTTGCATATCAGGCAACACACTGGCAACCCCCAAGGCAGAATGTGCTGGTCCCACAGGAGGTAGCTATTGTCAGTGAAGCTACTGTCAGAGAAATGGGAAATATGTCATGCAAAAAGGATAAATGAAATAGGACCAGGGTATGCCAAGAATAAAAGTTGGTGACATTGTAGAGCATAGATATCATATCTTTTAAGGACATAAAAGGTGATACTGTTGTACACATTGACACTAATGACATTAAGAGTAGGCGATCTGAGGATTTCCTTAACAAATACAGAGCAATGTTGAGAAACAGTTACAAGTTAGGGTTAAATTAGAAAGTATCTGGAATTCTGCCCAAACACCAGAGGGAGTACATGATGAAAACCTTGTCAATCAAATCAGCACTGGAGAGATTGTGCAAGGCTCGTGGGGTAGAATTATTCTCAGCTTAGTCTGAGCTTGTTAACAGGAGAGACTGCTTCTACAGGGATGAGATAAACTTAAATAGAAATGGTTCAAGAATGGTTCAAGCTGATGCTATCAATGTAGCGTTAGGTGTCTCAGAAAACTGCCAGCTTGGGGGGAGGGGTACATAGACTAATAGATTAACAATAGCCGCAGTCAGAAGTGAAATCGATTCCTGCACTGCTTCAATTGGAAGATGCAGTGGCCTGGAAAGCAAAGAACCAGCAATTTCAAGGCCTGCTATGAGTCATCGCGAAACAAGGAAATACATGGGCTGTGTTAGAGTAACTAAGTAACTAAGTTACTGTGTTAGAGTAAGAGCAGATTCATGTATACCTGCATGTACACAAATGCTAGAAGCACAGAAGTAAATTTGTGAAGTGCAGATCAGGTCATCAAATGCAGACATTGTGGGGATATCAGAG
Organism: Mastigoproctus giganteus; assembly: GCF_048544385.1. Classification (NCBI taxonomy): domain Eukaryota; kingdom Metazoa; phylum Arthropoda; class Arachnida; order Uropygi; family Thelyphonidae; genus Mastigoproctus; species Mastigoproctus giganteus. The sequence goes on along the minus strand of NC_143583.1, from coordinate 92,055,487 downwards.
ATGTGGTATCACTCAGATATAAGGGATGCAGAATTTGAATATGGGGGGGGGGGGTTACAATGTACATAGAAAGGACAGAGAAGACAGGCAGGGGGTTATGCTCTTAGTTAAGAAGCACATAAAATCTAAGGCAGTGCATCCAGTGCAATGTTGAGTCAGTTGTGTGACATAAGCACTGAGAAAACAAAAATGAGTATAAGGGTATGTTATAGGCTGAATGACTGTGATGAGTGTTATTTGTTGATTGTTGGATTGTTCCAATAATCAACTACTTGCTGGCCGAAGGCAAACCTCTGCACATCTATCCTGCAACCATCCTTCTTCAATTTGAATTTATGCACCCTCATTGTGTGTAGTCTCAGCAAGAGGAAAAATGTCATCAACACTGAGCTTACTCCAGCCATTCAAAGCCTTAAACTCCTCGATCAGATCTCCTCACAGGTGCCTAGTCTCCAGATGCTGCAATTGGCAGAACTGAAGCATTTCTTGTTAAGACCACTCTTTCATTCCCTTGCCACTTTCGTTGTCCTTCTTTACACCCATTACAACAGATCTACAACGTTCCTAAAATGAAGCCACCAGACACACACATGCAGTACTCAAGATGTGGCCTAACCATTGCCTTGTACAATGGGATAATCACCTCCTTATCCTTGCTAGAAAAGTTCCTGCATATCATTGACAAAACCCCATGAGCTAACCTGGCTGCCTGTCTGCATTGTTCAGGGAACTTCATATCAGCCTGCATAATTACTCTAAGGACTTTTTCATTTTCCACTATCCTGAATGTACTATCATATGGTTGGTACTTTAATCTTGTATTACTGTTACCCATATGCAATACCTTATATTTGTCAATGTTAAATCTGCCTAATATTTTTTAGATCTTGTTACAGTAGCTTACCCTGATTAATTCAGTAACCTTCCTGCCAACTTTTGTATCATCCACAAACATAGACATTAAGACTGATATACCTTCAACAAAATCATTGATAAATATAGAAAACAATGGGCATGGGTCCAGCACTGAACCTTGGGGACTCCACTTGAGTTCCTAGGGTATGTGGTGCCGGGTGCCGATTGAAATCTGGCATCCCCTTTAAAATTTTCTTCATATATGTAAGTTTCAGGTGCCCCCTTGAACATTAGCGCCCGGGTGCAGTGCACCCCTTGCACCCTCGGCACGGCCTGCCCCTGATGATGATGTCCATTAATAACCACTGTCTTCTGTTACTCAACCATCCCTTTATCCATAGCAGTAACTTTCCCTTAATGTCACACTGCTTAAATTTGTATTGCAGTCTTTTATGTGCAACAGTATTAAAAGCTTTATCATTAGTTTTCATATATTTATCATAAAGCAATATCATTAATAAATATAGAAAACAACAATGGCCTCATCACTGAACCTTGAGGGACTCGACTAATAACATTAGTCCATCAAGAGCAGTGTCCATTAATAACCACTCTCTACCTTCTCCCAACTCAACCATCCCTTTATCCATAGCAGTAACTGTCCCTGTACAACCAACAATTGTACAGCAGTCTTTTATGAAAAATAGCATCAAAAGCTTTCCTAAAATCCAAGTATATGATATCAAAATAATTTTTTGCATCCAGCTCTTTTGTTACTGCATCATAGTATCCAATAATATTGGTCAGACTGGATACTTAACAAATCCACACTGTGACTGCAGTATAATTGCATTCCTGTCTAGATGATCCTCCATTACTTCCTTAACTAGAGACTCCATTATTTTCCCTGGATCAGAAGTTAAGCTAACAGTCTGTAATTACTCCTGTCACCTTTTGAACCCCTTGTGAAATGGGGATACATTTGAACATTCAGGTTCCACCCCTGAATTCAAATTGCTCTCATAATTATGTCTAATGGTGTCTTACCTCCTTTGCTACCTCCCTCAATATAACTGGATAGATCCCATCCACCACAGGTGTCTTTTTCAACAAAATCATTGATAAGTTAGGCTCCAACAATTTCTTTTCCACTTTTCACAAAACATTCAGTTCCCTGTTAAATTTTGATGAACTTGCATTCCCCTTCCTAAAGAACTCTTCATGCAGAATATAGATGCAAAATACCTATTCAGTTTGTCAGCAATCTGAGCAAGATCATCAATAGTTAAACCATCAACATCAAGTGGATCATGTGATTTAATATCTTCCTTCTACTGTTAATATAAGTGAAGAAATCTTTGCTGCTCTTCTTGTCATTCTTTGCCAGAGACATCTCATAATCTGCCTTAGGTTGCCTAACATCCTTTGTTGCTTGATTACACACTAGTTTATTTTACCGGGCTTCTGTATCATCTGATAATTTATATGCATCCCATGCATTTTTCTTCTCTGCCACAAATCTCGGTAAAAGGAAACTAAGCCCGGAAATTTCTTAGTTGGTATGAGAAGCCTAGTAGCTTCTATGATTACTTCTTTGAATGCTTATCATCAGATGGTCCCACTGTATTAGAATTTAAAAACAGTCTGAGACCATTGTAGTCACTCTCATGAAAGCAAAAGCCCTTCCTTTACTCTTGACAGTAGTTACATCTTTAAGAAAATCCCACATCAATGCACTGTGATCACTGATACCCAGAGGGTCTTTCACCTGCAGATTCTTAGTACATGAAAAATTGCTACTGATAATCATATTAAGAATATTGCTTCCTCTTGTTCCTTCTCTAACATACTGCTCTAGAAAACAGTCATCCAATAAATCCACAGAAGTCTTGCTAGCAAATGAGTGACAAAACCACAGGTTTCAGTCAATATCTGGAAACTTAAAATCCCCTATTATTAGACATTCTGATTTATTGGTCCACTAATTCTCTATACAGCTGTTTGTTATATTTATCATAGTCATTAGGCCTATAACACACTCCTACTCTCATTTTTATTTTCCCAGTGCTTATGTCACACTAAAGTGACTCCACATTGCATTGGTTACCCACGTCAACTGGATGCACCTTAGATTTAATATGCTTCTTAATTAAGAGGATCATAACTCCCCTCCTCTCCTTTCTTTATACATTGTACTCCCTATATTCAAATTTTGTATCTCTTATGTCTGAGTGACACCATGTCTCTGGTATCTTTGCATTGTCTGCATTTGATGATTTAATCAGTTGTTCAAATTCATCAAATTTATTTATTATGCTCCTAGCATTAGTGTATTGCAAGTATACTTGCACCTGTTCTTACTCTTAGTTACCCTAAACACAGTCCAGGTGTTTACCTTTTCCATGATGACCCACAGCAGGGTTGAAATCCCTGACACTTTGCTTTCCACGCTGCTGCATGTTCCAATAGAAGCAATGCAGGAATCACTTTGACCTTTGATTGTGGCTTTAGTTAATCTATTAGTCTGTGTATCTCCATAGCTATCAGTTTTCTGACCCACCTAACAATGTCTTGATAGCATCAGCAAATATTCTTACATTTCTTATATTTAACTGTGGGCCCAACATTGAACATGTGGTACATCACTCATCATGTTAGTCCATGAAGAGCAGTGGCCACTTATACCTGCTCTTTGTTCCCTGCAACTTAACCATCCCTTTATTCATAATAGTAACTTGTTTCTAATGTCATATTTCTTCAATTTATACAGCAATTATGGTAGTCAAAGCCTTTAATGAAATCTAAGTACAGCCACTCCCCAGCTAACGTAATACTCGACTTACAGAAATTCGACTTTATGTAAGTTTTTGCTGGCTGGTGCAAACTGGGAAAAAAAAAAAAAAAAAAAAAAAATCGTGGAAACGTATTTTGCAACTCGTAGGAATGAATGGACGTATCATGAAAATACCGTAATGTGAACCCAATAACTCGATCTTATTGCATTTGTGATAATACTGATAACTGGAATTCTGTGGGTTTTTACATTACAGTATTATGGTGAAATGAGTTCTCCTTCACTGAAATCTTCAATCATATAAAAAACATAAATAAATTTTCAGAATCTTCTCTTCATTCCTATTTACTTATTACAATGGTGATGGGAAAGGAACCAACAGAAAATGCAAGTGCTGGCAGTGCTAGGAAATGAAACAAAATTGATTTCGAAATGAAAATGATTAAGAAGTATGAAGCAGAACAAAGTTTGTCATCTATTGCATGGAATTAGGTCTCGCTGCTTCAACAGTGAATACTATTTTAAAGAACAGTGCGCGTATAAAAGAACATGTTAAAGGTTCAACGCGTTTAAGATCAACAGTGATCACAAAACAGTGTTCAGGTGCTATATCGAAGATGGAAAAACTATTAATAATAGGGATGGAAAATCAGATTCAGAAGAAAGTGCCCCTGAGTCCAATGGCCATTCAAGCAAAAGTAAGAAGAATTTATGAAGATAAGGATAAGTTTGGCAAACCCCAAGTCAAGTTCGTGGCAAGCAATGGGGTGGTTTAATAGGATCAAGCATCGTGCTGGTTTCTAAAACATTAAAGTATGCAGTGAAGTCGCTAGTGCCAATTCTGCAGCTGCAGAGAAATTTTGTGATCTGTTGGAAAAAACCCCTTCTAAATCTCCACAGCCCTCAACTTCTGCAGCAGTGTGCTTATCAGCTGGAGAGTTAATTCTGGCAACGATGCTCAAAAGGTAAAACTTGCTGACATTTGCCTGTCTCCTCTCTCTCTTTTTTTAATTTTATACACTTTTATAATCATTCCTATGCATGAGATAAAAAACTGAATAAATAATTCTATTTACATGTTCGCCGAAAATTTCTTTTTTGCTTCAATCAAATTTGCGAGTGCTGTTATAAGTATTTAGGGAAATTCCAACTTATGTAGAGTTCCACGGAACACAACCTTTACGTAAGTCGGGGAGTGGCTGTATATGTTTTCAAAAATTATCCTCCGAAAACAGTTCCTTTATGATGACCTCACAGTACTAATCAGATTTTTCAGGCATGACCTTTAACCAATCCATGCTGTGGTTGCTTTATGGTTCCATTCGTATCAAGATGACCCTGCATTACTTTAACTTACCCTAATCACTCTGTCTGTCTTGTAATTATCACACTTGTGAATAGAAGATACATTTACATATCTCCAATCTATAGAGATTTCTCTTGAATCTAAAGATTCTGTCATTATAAGGGGCAGAGGTTTAACTGCCTCTTTTGCAGATTCTTTTAATATAACTGCATAGAGTCCATCAGTCTCAAGTGCTTTGTTCACTTTTAGTTGCAGAAGTTTTATATTAATGGAAAGGATGGTAGAAGATGGTCACCTTCTACTATCCTTTCCATTAATATTAAATTATTTATTTCCCAATCGTATTAGATAAACTTATTCTAGCCCGGTCTCTCATAATTTCATGTGTAAATGCAGGTGCAGAATATTTGTGCAGTTTATCAGCTATCTGTATAGGATCATCAATAGTTATGCCATTTATATCCAGAGGACCAATGTGATTCAGCCCTTTCCTTCTAGTATTAACAGTATTATCAGTTACTTGAATTACCAGTATTTTGTTATATTTGTTTTTATACAACAAAGCAACAGTTTGAAGTAATGAAACACTATGTCCTTGGATAGTCCATTATTTCTGCAGAAGATGATGATTTGGTATTAATTTCCTTCCATTTGCATACTCCTCCCTATCTGATTTTGGCTCTCTATATTAATCTATATTATAAAAAAAATAAATGCCCAATACTACATTAATAACATAGCCTCTAATTCACTTTCAATGTATATGTTTTGCATTTTCATTATTTACTTGTTATCAAATTCCCTTCTTACTGCTATCCCGCATATTCTTTCCCTTACATTGAACAAATGCACACACATCTACCAACCTTCTGTCATATTTTATTACATTATTTACATTACATTCTTCTAAACAACTTTGTACTTGCAGGTGTAATTATATACCCTGCCTCTATCCTTACAATTAATTACTCTTGCCATCTTCTGCCTTTTTCTCTTGTTTATTATATACACTACCCTATCATTAATATCTAGGCACTTGCATATTTACAAAAAAACCTTAATTTACAGGAAAACTAATAATGCGTGCTGAAACCTTTAGCCTTTATGACAGCTTCCATGGTTCAAAGTGCCAACCAGTTCAGCTCTGTTTTTTGGGCAGTCTTTCCTCACATGCACCTGATGAGGTCAAGGCAACTTTTTGAAGCTCATATCCTCAAATCAGTCCATCACAAAGCAAGTAGTAAGAGCGCTGTCCCTGATATAGGCACGGCCTTTCCCAATGTGCTGCCACAATGTAGGTAATACATTATTGGCCAAGACATTTAGACAGAACTCAGCTTTCATTGTTTTATCCAAAACAACCAATGGTCCCAAGCCAAACCATTAAAAAACAGCTCTAGATTATCATTGCCTTCACAAACTTCACTGTAGGTATGATACGGTCCAGCAGGTAGCTTTCTCCTGGTATCTATCATGCCCAGCCAGGCATGTCTATCAGACATTGTGTGCTGTGATATTGATCTGACGATTATTTTTAGGACTCTCCTATCATGTTCTGTCACAGCTTTGGAGGTTTTTTGGGTCAGTTTCAGCAATAGTCCAGTTCCATTTATAGATCACATCACCAATCGTTGACCTAGAGATCTTCAGTGCTGCTGAAATGTCATGTACAGACCAAATGCTCATATGGCAGCCTATTACCACGCTGGAAGTCTGTTTGTCATTTGCAGTATCTTGTATTCACAATCATACTACTGTCTCCTCGATAGTCTACAAGCATATTTATAGATGTGTCTGACAAGTGGTACATGTTTTGGGTAGGACGTGACTAACTATCCACAGAGGAGTGTTTGGATAGACCCTTCATTTTTCCGGAAAGGCTCTTAATTTCGTAGAGCTTTGTGTGCATACATATATACTGTATGATAAACAAGACATATATATATACGCACAGCAAGGCCTCGCATAACGCGAGTTCGATTAACGCGATTTTCAGTTAACGCTATTTGAAAAAAATATACCACTTTTCACTTTACACGATGCAACTTTCCAGTTAATGGGATTTTTTTTTTTATGCGATAGTTGAAAAAGATTTGAATCGCGCGTTAAGCTTACCCCAAGTTGTACGGGCAATAAACAAACGTTTGCCTGCTGCCCGCCTCGGTGTGTTCCATCAACCATTGGAAGAAGACGTGTTACTTGTTTGTCTCCTGCTAATAAAGACAATGCATACTTGCATAAAAATTCAAATTTTTAAATGAGCCAGATGAAAATGTTACCGCAAAGGAGATAACAGTAAAAGAATTAGATGAAATCTTTCGTATCGCATAGAACCTCAAACAAAAGGTTTGAGGTTCTCTGCGATATTTATTTTGCCAGGGCCCAGAGAAGATTATTGTCGGCTATTGGAAATTGATTGATGAAAAGAGAAAGTCAACACTGTTCAAATATTTCCGCAACAGTCATTTCTTCACTGTGTACTTTATGTCAGAGGTTCCGAAATGTTCTCGGTTCACGGCGCTCTTAGTGTCTCAGTAATTTTTTCAAGGCGACCCAGACCAAAAGAAATACCTAACAATTCCGTTTAGTAGTTAGGTCCAAACAACTTAATAAGAAATGCTGAAACTGTGAACGACCTCGAGCTAGTAGTTCGCGTGGTGTTCAACAGATGTCGGATATCGCTGTGTTTCCCTCGAAAATTTAAAATATTCCACAGCGCGCAGTTTGGGAACTGCTGTTTTATGCAATAAACATTTAATTCCATAATTATTTTTCTTATCGTTTACATTGTACACAGTTAAAAAGTTATTTAAAAGGTATTTTTAAAATTTTTTATGGACATTCCAGAAGGTCAAGAACCAATTATAATTTTTCCTATTGATTATTATATTCGATTAACGCGTTTCTGTTTTGTGTGACGTACTTTCGTGACGAATTAATCGCGTTAATCGAGGCCAGCCTATATATATATATATATATATATATATATATGTATAGAGAGAGAGAGAGAGAGAGAGAGAGAGAGAGAGAGAGAGATAAGGAGAAAGGAAGTAAGCATGCCTGTTATTTATAATATTTGAAATTCATACACAGATTTCAGTAAAAAAAATTATTTTTTATAACAGTTCATTGAAATCAGTGTATTTATTAAAATCAGTGTACATTAAAAGAATATCAAAAGTTATCAAAAGAATATCAAATCTTACTTGGCAAACTTGACACAAAATTGAGTAAAATATTTTCGAGAAGTAGCTAAGTTATCTCTCAACAAAGGAAGAGTTTGCCTTAGGTGAGATGTAATGGCAGTAACATAGCTGCTTTGGTCACCCACAGTTTCTACTACAGACCACTGTATCTATAGTTCAAAAAAGGGGAGGGAGAAGGAGCTTTAAATATTTTATTCATGAGTAAATTATATTTATTTGTATAAAATTTGTACTCAATAATTTTTTTTCTAAATAAGAGAAGCAATTCATTATGAGATGTTTAACTGAAAGAGATTAATACAGAAAGCAGTTTAGGCTTGCAGAACTCTTAATACTAAGAAATATTTTATTTCTACAAATTTTACCATCTTCAGTGAGGGAAAAAAAAAAGTTATCTTCTGAAACTAAATCTTGATATATTCTGGAGTATGGAGTAAGTAGTAGTAAACAATGAACACCCTAGAATGTTTCTGGCAATGAAAATTTCAACAATGACCATCTCTTTCCCAACTGTTTTAGTGAGCATGTTATCACAAACAATGAAAGAAAGCTGTTTAGGTTTTAGAATAGAAAGCAATGTATAGGGTGATTCATAAAGAAGTAAACATTTTTTTTCTGATTTAAAAAATCATAGAAATGAAACCTGGCATTTACTATTATTGCGACATAAACAGATGGCCAAAGAATGTCTGAAAGTTTTCTACAAACCCTACAATCCTTTGATACAAGCTCCACAAGGAACATGGCAAATGACAATTTGAGAGCCCATTTCTTTCCGAAAAAATTTTGCCATTATATGTGTAGTAACTGATGCCACTACCCCAGTAATTATGTGGTTCATTTCAGCAATATCTATTGGCAACAGTGGAAACAACAGCACAATTTACACAGTCGTCTAAAAAAATACTACTAATAATATTTACTATTATTTTTAGTGTCAGGTCAAGGGACCTGGAGAAAGGGGTGGGGGTTAGTAGCATCACATCATCTTCTTCAGTATTTTGTCCCATCCATGGCTCGACAGAGAATTATTGAAATTCTCACACATTCACATGAAAGTGAGGTGATGCACTGTCTTGTTATAAGAGGAAATAAGTGAAATATTCATAAAGTCAAGGAATAAGCCAATTAGAGAAGGTAAATGTTTCCATTCATTGTCTTTTGCATAAAAAAGAAAGGGGCATAAATTTTCTAATGGAGAGTTCTATTCATACTCAATGACCTCGTGAAGATTTTCAATGATCCACAAACATTAAATAAAAAGTGGCCTCATCGGTGAAAACAAGCCATACTGCAGTACCATCTTTGTGCACTTTCTGTTGACAATGACAGCAAGTCACATCACTTATGTTTGTCTTTAATTTTAATATCTGCTAGCTTGTAAAAGTAAACGCTTCTGGAGAATATGCTAAACTTGTATTTGGGGCATATTCAACTGTAGCTACACTTGCAAGTGGACTTTTATGGTTTCGCTGTGAGACTTCTTTTGCACATTGCACTATTTCATTAGTGGCATAGAGGACCTGGAAGAATCATCCCTTTGCAGATATACTCTTTGCTTTCAAACTGTTTGCAGCAATTGTAAATTGACTTACATAGTGGTAGATCATGAACAAAAACAACACTGCACACTAATTACTAAATTTGCATTTGCATATCATATTCAGTAACTAGTATGAACTTTTCAAAATACTTCTTTTTCATAAAATACTTATCTCCCCAATGGAATAGCCATTTTAATGTTCTTCCTGGATATGACAGAAATTTAAATTACAACAGAGATTTAAAAAAAAAAAAAATTCAGAACTTATCTATCATTTGGTATTTGGGAATTCATTGATATGTGCATAGTCAGTGTTTCATGAACACAAAGTGTTTACTCCTTTTTGAATCATTCTTTATAATTCAATAAGAATGTCACATCAACAAATAAATAAATAAAATAATAATAATAATAAACAAATAAATAAAAAATCACTAAGCAGCTTTTGAAAGTAATAACACTGAGCATTGCATAATTTGATTTAATTTAAATATCATAATAAGTATAATATTTATCAGAATTTTCCAGATATAATCTTTTGAACTAAATTTATTAATTTTTATTAAAGATTATTCTGAAATTGTCTAACTGAAATGTAATGCATAATCATCTCCAAAAAATCTTTGTGGACTGTGCTCTCCTCTTCTCCTGCTGTTACTAAATGTTTTGTAATGGTGGAGGGATAAGTATTATTATTATTATTTATTATCAATTATGTAACTGTGAGCTGTTTAAGATTTCCTAATACTCTTTGAACACAGCGAGTTTGTAAATAAATCTGAACTGATTATCTGCATTGAAAAGAATTGATTCAGAAAATAGCAGCCCTCAAAAATACAGGTATATATGAGCTGACAAGGTGATCATATCACCACTTTGCTTATTGGAGGATGGAAGTGAAAAAAACTCATATTTAGTCTCCAGAGAAAAGTTTCTGACATTCCCCACCCCATCGTTTCCTTCAACCCATGCACAGTATTACTAGTATCAATACTAACCAGTACCACTACTAATGCTCATATAATATAACACTAATAATATAATACTTTAATATAATGGTAATATAATACTAATACTTACTAATACTAGGAGTTAGATGACTCTCATCAACTGAGCAATACCACCACTTTGCTTATTGGAGGCCTGAATTGGTGAAACCCATGTTTAGTCTCCAGAGCAAAGTGTCCGGCATCCTCCATCTCCTTCAACCCATGCACAGTACTAAGTACTATAGGTTTCGATATCTTTCTTGTTTGGGGTTCTCATTTAAAAAATATATATATATTACAGTGTAAATTCAAAATGCCATGGATTGTCTCCAATTCATCATGAAAGATACTGTAAAAAAAACTTCATTTTTAGTTTCCATCGTTTGTTCTCATATCTGTATGCTTTCCTCCAAAATAATATACAAAACTAATTTTTGTCATTAGTTTAATACTTTATATAATTCACATTTTTTTTCTTTTTTACAACTATACTACATTATAAATGTTTATTTATGCATTTAGGAGACCGTTAAATGAAGGAATTCAGTTAACCTTCTATTAGCATTTTTTTCTATAACACTTTCTCCAAATCTTGTCTAAGTCTATGTATATATCAGGCTTCAATTTAAAAGACATCTGTGTTCTCTGTTTTTATATGTAATTTACTTAGTTGTTACTTTAGCATATCAGACCAAAACATTGCATTTTTTATCACTTTTTTTAGCCAAAATTTTACTTTTTTTAACCAACTTATTTGTAATCTATAGTCCTATATCCTTACGAAATAAAATTTCGCATTCTGAAAACTTGTTTCCTCCTGAATGAAATTCCATGAAGTGAAACTAAATTAATCATAGAAGCTACTAGGCATTTCATACCAACTAAGAAATACTCTTCAAGGTATAGGCCTAAACGGATGTCAGATGAACTGATCAGACTCGTGGCAGAGAAGAAAAATGTATCGGATGCATATAAATTATCAGGCGACACAGAAACCTATGGTAGATATAAACTAGTCTGTAATCAAGTCACAAAGAAGGTTAGGCAAGTGAAGACAAGTTATGAGAAATCTTGGGCAAACGATGAAAAGAAAAACAGCAAAGACTTCTTTATTTATGTAAACACTAGAAGGAGGGGATAAATCAAATTACTCCCTTTGATAACGATGGTTTGACTGTTGATGATTCTGCTCAGGTTGCTGACAACCTGAATGAGTATTCTGCATCTACATTCACACATGAGGAATTCTTTAGGCAAGGGGATGCCAAAAGTTTATCAAACTCAAAAAAAGCTAAATGATTTTTTTTGGATGAGATCTATCCAATTATATTAAGGGAGGCAGCAAGGAAAGTAAGCAAACTCTTAGTGATAATTATGAGAGCATCCTTGGATTCAGGGGAGGTCCCTATGAACTGTAGATGTGTAAATGTATCCCCAATTCACAAAGGCTGACACGAGCAATTACAGACCTGTAAGTTTAACTTCTGTTTCAGGGAAATTAATGGAGTCACTGGTAAAAGAAGTAATGCAGGATCATCTAGACAAGGCTGCAATTATACTTCAGACCATAGCATGGGTTTTTAAGGGGAATTGTCCGACCAATTTGACTAGATACTACTACGATGTGGTCACAAAAGAACTGGATGCAAAAATAATTTTGATAGCAACTTGGATTTCAGGAAAGCTTTTCATACTGTTGCACATAAAAGACTGATATACAAATTGGAGCAGTGTAGCATTAAGGGCAAGTTGCTGCTACGGATAAAGAGATGGTTGAGTGAGAGAAGACAGAGAGTGGTAATCAATGGACATTACTCTTCTTAGACTAATGTTATTAATGGAGTCTCCCAAGGTTTGATGTTGGGCCTATTGTTGTTTTCTATAATTATCAATGATATTGATGAAGCCATAGCAGGCTTAATGTCCAAGTGTGCAGATGATACAAAGGTTGGCAGGCTGGCTAATGACAGGAATGATGGTATGCTACTTCAACAAGATCTAGAAAGGTTAGGCAGATAGGCTGAGAAATGAAAATTGAAGTTAAACATTGACAAATGCAAGATACTGCATATGGGTAACAGTAACCCCAGAGTAATGTACTGCATATGGGTAGCAGTAACCCCCAGAGTAATGTACCAACTTTGTGGTACTGTACTCAGTGTAGTGGAAAATGAAAAAGATCTGGGGGTAATTATGCAGTTGGATATGAAGTTCTTTGAGCAATATATACAGGAATTTTGGTAGTAGGAATAAGGAGGCGATTATCCCATTGCATAAGGCAATGGTAAGGGCACATCTTGAGTACTGCATACAGGTATGGAGGCCTCATTTTTGGAAGGATATAGTGCTGCTGGAATGAGTACAGAGAAGAATGAGATTGATGAGGGGAAAAAAGGGGTGCCGTTACCAAGAAAGGTTTCAGTTCTGCAAATTGCAGAGTCTGGAGACTCAGCACCTGCAAGATGATCTGATTGAGGTGTTTAAGACTTTGAATGTATTGAGCAAGCTCAATACTGATGGGATTTGTTCTCTTGCTCAGGCTGCACACATGAGGGGGGCACAAATTCAAATTGAGGAAGGACAGTTGCAGAAAAGATGTGTGGAAATTTGCCTTTAGCCAGCAGGTGGTTCATTGCTGGAACAAAACTTCCATCTATTGTTGTGGAAGTTGGTAGCTTAAATAAATTCAAGGGAAGAACAAGGCATACTATTGGAGGGAATGAATAGATGAAATCGGAGATGTCAGGGTGTCTTTTATTTCTGATTGATGCAGTATAAGCTTGCTTCCTTGCATCATTTTCCACTACTAATGCTAATGCTAAATTCTGAATGTTGAATATAATTATATCCATAACACTTCTGACTAGAATCCAAAGATGTTTTTCAAGTAATACTTCATACTTTATTTGGTCGTCTGAAACTGCTGATATATGTATTAAAGAGTATACAATCTTTTAGAAATGAGACACTTTATTATGTGAATGAGAAATACAACAAAAATATAAATAATATAATATAATATAATACAATATAAAATTTAATAACAAAAACAAACAAGCTCACTGCTTTGATGAGCTTACAATAACATGGAGATTTGGAATTTAAGGAGAGAAATAAATAAGGTGACTTAAAATAAAAGTGAACAATAATGTATGGCTAGCATATTCTAAATTTAAATCATTTTTATTTATTTCTTTGTCTGTGAATTCCATTTATATGTTACTGTAAGAGCATTTAAATAGTTATCATGCTTTCTTTGTTAAATTTTATTTTTATCATTCATGCAGTGAAGTTTCTCATTACTTTATATGAATTACTTTTATTACACTCCACAAAAGAAAAATAATTTTTTTCACAATAGTATTTCATAACTAAAAGTACTAACCAAAATTGTGTTTCTGGATAAAATAAAGTAATGCCTATATTAGTAATGCCTTAATATTTAAGGAGATTAGATGAGTGTCACTATGCATTTAATAACATGTTAAAATATTATATACTGATATGAGTGATCAAACGGAACTGAGAGATTCTGAAGAACTGAAAGGGAAAGGAATATGATGCAATTATAGTGCTAGTTTTAAAATCGCTATTGTGCAATATATGAATATTATGAACAAAAGAAAAGCCAAAAGGAAGTTCAGTATAGAAAACAAATATGTATTGTTGCCAGCTAAAACAAATTGTAGACAGCAGTCTACAATTTGTTTTATCATCCAACTATTTTATTAGCTGTGTCATCCCTTAGACACAGATTAGGAGCATTTTCTAAGCTCATTTTGAAATAGGTTGCGTTCTACAAGAAAAACAAACATTCTGAGGAAATGCACAGTTTCTTCAGTTTGCAAGGAAAGAGAAAAAAAAAAAAAAAAAAAAATGGCATGAATGCTGTTGGAGAAGTAATCTAAATAAAGGCATTAAAGAACTTGTCAATCAACTGCAAATACAAATGTCAGTTGAGGTGATGTTACTTAATGTGGCAATGTGACTGTGTTGAGAATAAGAATACAGCATAATGATTATTGCAAAATTATCCCTTTCAAAAATCAATGGGGAATAAAAAAAGCAAGTGTAACTTGCCCCAGGGAACTGCAGTTAATAAATGATAACAGAATGTTGATCCAGAACAGAACAGATGCTCTTCTTTAAAAGAGACCTATGCTGGTGATACTTTAAAAGAAATTTTGTCCCCTGGAATAGATAAAAACAAAAAACATCACTCAAATCTAGCAATCATGTGTCATGTCTTGAAGTGTGACTTTTCTCCAAGTGCTTTCAAAGACCATCTCAGAAATATATATTTCAAGTAGCTTCTGTCAGGAAGCCACGGTTGAAAAATTAACAATCCACCTGTTGGCTTCATTCTGAATGAATTCTCACTTCTTCGGAAAGAATATAACAAGAATCCTTCATGGTTCTGAAAAATGTTGTGCATATACAAGGGAGAGAAAAGAATTCTGATTGAAAATGGTTCACGTTAAGTAATATATCTTATATCATGACAGAGTGTTTCCATTTTGGTCCCACGTGTTCTACTGTGATGGCCATTTCAGTGGTAACATGGACTGACAATCTACGAGACACTGGCTTATGTGAATGAAAAATCTTTTCATATTTCAAAGTTTATTGTATATTAAAGCTTGCCTTTCAAAACAAAGATCTACATTAAAAGAATTAAACACACGGAAATTATGTGATTTATTTGCGAAAAAACCTTACCTTACTCATGGCTGTCAGAGCAGGTTCACAGGCTGCTTCCAAATCTTGAACTAACAGTTGTATACAATTAGAGATAACACTAAAATAATAACAGTGAACACAATCATCAATTATCACATGATATGATAAAAAAAAGTTTCTCTAAAACTTCATTCTATTAACATCATTTTTTAAATGTAGAATAAATACTTTATCGTGAAGTAGTAATATCAATTTATCTTTAGTAGTAGTAGAGGCATGTGATGCAAGAAAGCAAGCTTATGTAGCAGCATCAGTCAAAAAGAAAAAAAAAAAAAAAAAAAAAAAAGAAGGAAAAAAAAAACATTTCACACATCCATTGCCTCTAAAAGTTTGTCCAGTTCCTCCTTGAATTTATTTAAGCTATCAAATTCCACAATGACAGATGGAAGTTTGTTCCAGCAATCAACTACCTGCTGGCTAAAGACAAATTTCTGCACAGAACAAATTGCTGTTCTACAACAGTCTTTCCTCAATTTGAATTTATGCCACCTCAGGTTCATAATCTGAGCAAGAGGAAGAATCCCATCACAATTGAGCCTGCTCAAACCATTCAAGACCTTAAACACCTCAATTAGATCGCCTCGCAGGTTGTTATTGTTCGTTATTTGGTTTTTAGGAGCATTAGCAACTAAGGCCATATTGCACCGGTGATATGCAGTGGTCATTCCCTGACCTTTCCGCATCCTCCGTATTTGGTGGTCACGGGCTCGCTCGAACCCCGGTCTAATAAAGAAGCGTGTGCTATGCACTGCTGCTCCTGCTCACCTGGCTACGGAGGCGCCTGCCTCGCAGGTGCCTAGCCCCCAAATGCTGCAATTTGCAGAACTTATTTCTTGGTAAGAGGACCCCTTCGTTCCCCCTCACCAATCTTGTTGCCCTTCTCTGTACTCGCTCAAGCAATTCTACAGCCTTCCTAAAATGAGGCCTCAAGGCCTGTACGCAGTACTCAAGGTGTGGTCTGACCATTGCCTTATACAAAGGGATGATCACCTCCTTTTCTCTACTAGCAAAATTCCTGTATATCATTGAAAATACCCCATGACCTGCTCTGGTAGCTTGTCTGCATTGCTCAAAGAATTTCGTATCCAACTGCATAATTACCCCAGGTCTTTTTAATTTTCCACTACACTGAGTGCAGTACCACAGAGTTGGTACATTACTCTGATGTTACTGCTACCCATATGCAGTACTATGCATTTGTCAATGTTAAACTTTTTCATTTCTCAGCCTATCACCCAACCTTTCTAGATCCTGTTGCAGTAGCACACTGCCAATACTGTCATCAACAACCCTGCCAACCTTAGTATCATCTGCAAACTTGGATATTAAGCCTGATATATCACTGACAGAACTCCACAAGCTGTCCTAGCAGATTGTCTACACTGCTTAGAGAACTTCATGATGGACTTCTCAGTCCATCATGAAGGACTGAGAAGGACTTCTCAGTCCATCTCCCTAATTTTTCTAGGGGTGTGTGTGTGTGTGTGTGTGTGTGTGTGTGTGTGTGTGTGTGTGTGTGTGTGTGTGTGTGTGTGTGTAGGGGAACGGACAACTAGTCATCCTGCATAAAGATCCCCTGTGAAGTCTACGGAGGGAATAGGCTTTACAAGTTTGCATGGGGTGGATGGGATAAGATAGAAGCACTCTGGTAGATCCATCAAAATTTAAAGTAAGTTGTATGTTGTGATATTTCTATAATGTATTATAGTTAGATCAGACAACAATCATTTTGCATGGGGGGGATATAGGAGTGGCCTCGGATGGTCTTTAAGGGCTAGTTTGTGCCTATTCTAGAACTGGTTATAACACTAAATCAGTGCTGTAAGCAGGCTCTGGATCAGTAGATCAGATTAATTGATTATAAGAAAAAATTTCCATTTGGTGATTAGTTTTAAAATTTTAAAAATCAGATAAATTATTAGAAAAGATGAACAAATGGTGTGGGCAGTTTTTTTTTTTTTTTTGGCTGATGTTGTATAGGCTTGCTTCCTTGCATAATTTTCCACTATTAAGGATTTTCCTAATTGTCATAAGGAATTTTTCTGATCCAACCGAAATCACTAAGAGTACTTATTGAGAAAATACTCAATCATACCCTTAATGACTAGGCTAAGTTTCAAGACTAATATGTCTTGTCTTCTCAGGCCTATAAAAGTGAAGAGCATACAGTTCCAAGAGATCCACTGGAAACTGAGTCCAAGTAGCATATCTCCTGCAACTGCAAATTCTTCACAAATTCTTCACTTTCATAAGGCCTGAGAAGACCAGACGTAGTACTGTCTTGAAATACATCCTAGTGATTAAGGGTATGTATTGATTTTTCATTAAAAATCATTAATACTATTTTTCGTGTGTTAAAAGTTTATTTTAATCTTTATGAAGGTAAACCATATAACACACTTGTCTAGCTTTCATTCTTTCTACTGCAATCCACCTCAAAATCACCTAAATAGTATTTCTGTGATAGGTTCCCAGTGATGACTACACTATCTGAAAATTTACAGTCTGAGTGATAAAAATGAGATAGATGTTCAGAAAACAGGCTATTTTATCAGGCTAACCCAATTTGCCCTGGATAAAAATGGCACAATTTTTATTGATTTCTTGGAAAGTGGAACATCAGCAAAGAAATATACCGCTTATCCCTGGAAAAGCTTAATTGAGCTCTGAAAATCAAAATACCTGAATTGAATCGGCAAGACATCAAGTTTCTTCAGTATAATGCAAGGCTACACACACAGCACAGACGGTACTGCCAAAGACTGCCCAGCTGGGGTGGAGCATAACACCTCATTCACCTTATAGTCCTGACCTTGTCCCATCAGATTTTTTTTTTTTTTGTTTGTTTGTTTCGTAGACTGAAGGAATACTTGTGTGATAAGGCATTTGAGAGTGATATGGATCTTGTTTCTGATATTAAACATTGGTGTAAATGTCAGCCTCCTGATTTTGACATAAGTGCATTCACTTGCCTGGAAAGAACACTGGAGAAAATGCAGCAAGTATGGTGGTTCTTACATTGAGTGATATTTTCACAAAGTTGAAAGATTGTATTTTATGTATGGTTACAATATCTCAGACAACAAAGATGTTACAGCTTAAAGTGCATTACTCGTTGACCCACCCTTGTATTTAAATGCGGGTAGTGAAATAGTTTGAGAAAATAATGTTTTTTTTTTTTTTTTTTTTCTCTTTACTCTCTGGGGACATTACTGTTCCTCTAGTAAAAGGACTAGGGCTTACACTCACTTTAGAAATTACTACTTTTTATTCAAAAGGTGGCCCAAAGTTACCAATATCATTTTAATTGAATAATATTATAAGGTATAGAATAATTGTATAATATAATGATATAATGGAGGGATGGAATGGGAGGGGATTTTTTTTGGCTGATGCTGCATAAGCTTGTTTTTTTGCATCGTATGCCTCTACTAATGCTAATGATATACTATACCTCCAGTAATAGGGGTGTAATGTTATCCACTACTGAGACAACAGTGTTCCCAGCTAGTAAAACATAATTCATGATAGTGTTTTTTTTGGTTTTTTTTTAACTATATATTTCATTTTTTTGTTTGTTCTTTAGATAGTGAATACCAGTGCTGACAATATCTTTTAGTCTCTAAGTACAATCTACTGATTTACAGACTGTAAAAGTGTAAGCAGAAACGTTCCAGGCCCAAATTATTTTTAAAAACATATACATTTATTAATTATTTATTATGATTCTCCTTTAAAGTATTCATGCCAGCAATCCTGTTAAAACTGAAACACTTCCGGCATACAGTTTTAATAATGTAATAAGACATTTTCAATATAGAAGTGATAGCATGGAGGTTATTAAAATCTCCTCCTTTTTATGACAGTTTGCAATAATATTTCAACAAAGTATTTCAACCAGTGGCAAAAGTTACAGTGATGTTTTCCTGCCCTCCACTAAGAAACCAAGAAAAACGTTAATGAGATTTGTTACATTTGCATATCAGTCAGAACAAACTAATATGTGAGTAGGAAAGCAATGTCTGCGTAAATTTCTCTCATAGTGTCAGTATGAACTAAATCACGAATACAAACAACAAAAATCTGGAATACATGACAACGTTGGCATACATTTCAGAGTAAATATTATCCAGTTGACCTTTGAATTTATTCAAACTGTCAGCCTCAACTACCTGCGAGGACAACCTGTTCCAGCAAACAACAACTTGCTGGCTAAAAGAAAACTTCTTACAATCTAGTCTAAACCTCTTCCCCTATAATTTGAATTTATGTCCCTGAGTTCTGGAATTCACTATAACAGTGAAAATTCTGCCTTCGTTCATTTTACTAACCCCTCTCAAAGACTTATAAATCTCAATCAGGTCGCCTATGAGGTGCCTGGTTGCAAGCTCTGTAGCCCACATATATGGTGTCCTTCCTCATATAGTCAACCTTTTGCCAATCTCAACCATCTTTGTCCCCGTTCAAGAAGTGCAATGTCTTTTTTCAGATGAGGTCTCCATACTTGACCACATTACAGTATTCCAAATGTGGTCTTACAATTGCTTTATACAGTGGGACTATGACCTCCATATATCTGCAGGATAATGTTTAATAAATTATTGATAGGACACTGTTGATGTCCTATTGATGGTGTCCTATCATAGGCTTTCCTGGCTGCCTGTTTACACTGTTCAGAAAACTTCATATCTGCCGATATTAAAATCACAGACACCTTTCTTCTTCTACTTTTTTTAATTTTTAATTCTATATTTTAATGCAGCAAAATGCAAGATTTGCATTTTGCTGCATTAAAACACAGCTGACACTTTTCTGACCTTTGCAGCCTGAGCAAGTCATCCTAAGGAGAGCTTGAGTGCTACCCTAGTAAAATTGAAGAAAAATATGCCTACCAATCATAACTGAATCCCATTAGTCACTTTTTGTTGACTATGAATTTTCAAACAACAAAACTGAGTTATATTCATCCTGCATGAACATTTCCCCATAACTCCTCAGGGGGTTTGCATATATTAACAGAATAAATTAATTAAATTAATGAATATATTAATAGAATTAACAGAATGAATAATATTTTATGAACACGTTTCTGTTTACCTTATATAGAATTACTAAGTTCCTTTTTAATACATATTGGCAAATGGTGCAAAGAAGCAAGCTTATGTAACATCAGCAAAAAAAAAACCTACCCACCTCATCTGTCCATCCTCTCCAGTAATATACCTAATCCTTCCATAAATTTACTGAAAATATGCACCTCCACAACACCAGACAGAAGTCTATTTAATTACTCTGGGTAAAAGCAAATTTTTCACACCTATCTGTAACCTCCTATTTCTAGGGTTATGTTTATTTATAGGTTATTTACAGATATAGTTATATAAGTTTATTTATACGTTTAAGGTAATTTTAAGTTTATGTCCCCTCGAAACTAGATAGCATAAGCTTAATATGGTATAGTATAGTACATAATATTGTCAATTAATCAGTAAAATCTATTAATCTTGTTGAACTTCATTGTTAATTAAATTGTACTTTTAACTATACATAACGACTTAGGTTACGTAACATATATAATTAGTAAAAATAAATAATTAATACTTAACTTGATACGGAAGTTATATAAAGGGATTTCGTAGATAACACTCGATACTGAAACATAAATATAGCGTTATAACTGTGTCGGGATACAAATTTAGGGTTTTAATTTTGTACTGAAATTGAAATTAAATAGAAATCATGACTCAGACCAGAGCAGCAAAGCAAAAGGCTCAAGCTAATGGGAGTGCTGTGGCTCAGGGGAGAACTGAGGGGGGGGGGGCAGTTGCCCTCTGAATCACAGCCTTTTAAAATGCACTACTTGCTTGATGTTTGTGGAGCAGTCGAGTACGGGACATGATACTACCATGGGGGATGTCTTTGTGTGTGCACGATGCAAGGAGTGCAAGAAAATCAAGTGACAACAAAGCGTTGTTATGGGCCTATATGAGAGCTTGAAGGACAGGGTGGATGCCCTCGAAGGATTAAAAGTGAGGGGCCCTTCAAGCTTTCAGCTGCCCACACCAATGTCAGAGCTTGCACTTGGTCATCACGCAACACAGTGGCAGCCCCCAAGGCAGAATGCGCTGGTCCCAAAGGAACTAGTAGTTGTTGGTGACTATTGTCAGGGAAACGGGAAACATGCTTTGTAAAAAGGATAGGTGGAACAGGACCAGGGTATGTCTGCCAGGAGCAAAGGGTGATGACGTTGTAGAGAGGATATCATCTTTTAAGGGCACAAAAGGTGATATAGTTGTACACGTTGGCACTAATGATATTAAGAGTAGGAGACTGGCGGAATTACTTAACAAGTACAGGTCGCTGTTGAAAAAAAGCCGTGAATTAGGGTTGAATTTGAAAGTGTCTGCAATTCTGCCCAGACACGATAGGAGGGAGTATATGATGAGAGCCCTGTCAATCAATTCACCCCTGGAAAGATTGTGCAAGGCTCAAGGGGTAAAATTTTTTTCAGCCTGGTCTTTTTTCAACTTGTTAACAGGAGAGACTGCTTCTACAGGGATGGGATACACTTAAATAGAAAGGGTACAAGAATGTTTGCTGATGCTATCGAGGCAGTGTTAGGTGGGTCGGAAAACTGCTAGATTGGGGGGATACAAGGACTAATAGATTAACAGTAGCCACTGGCAGAGGTGAAAGTGATTCTTGCACTGCTTCTATTGGAATGAGCAGCAGCCTGGAAAATAAGATGCAGGATATTTCAGAGACTGCCGGGAATCATTGGGGTACAAGTAAACACATGGGTTGTGTTAGGGTAGCTAAGAAATAGAACAGGTGCATGTATACTTGCGTGTACACCAATGCTAGGAGTTTAGTAAATAAATTTGATGAATTTGAGGTATTGCTCAAAACATCAAAGGCAGATATTGTTGGGATTTCAGAGACGTGGTGTCACTCAGATATAAGGAATGCAGAACTGGAATTTGGGAAGTACAATGTCTACAGAAAGGATAGACTGGATAGGAAGGGAGGAGGGGTTATGCTATTAGTTAAGAAATACATAAAATCCAAGGAAGTGAAGCCAGTCGACATCCCTGGACACTGCAGTGTCGAGTCAGTTTGGTGTGACATAAGCATTGGGAGATCAAAATTGAGAGTAGGAGTGTGCTATAGCCCTAATGACTCTGATGAGTATAATAAGAAACTGTACAGGGAAATAGAGTGGGCCAGTAAATCAGAGAGTCTTATAATGGGGGATTTTAATTTCCCAGATATTGACTGGAATTTGGGGACTGGTCACTCACACACTAGCAAGGCTTTTGTGGATTTATTGCATGATTGTTTTCTACATCAGCATGTTCGGGAGGCAACTAGAGGGAGTAATACTCTTGATTTGATTATCAGTAGTGATTCTTCATGCATTAAGAATCTGCAGATAAATGAACCACTAGCTGGCAGTGATCACAGTGTGCTGAAGTGGGATTTACTCAAAGAGGTAACTACCATTAGGGGTAAAGGGAAGGGTTATTGCTTTCGTAAAGGCAACTACGATGGACTGAGACAGTATTTAAATTCTATACAGCGGGACCAAATGATGATGTTACCAACAGCAAATTCAAAATGGGAAGCATTCAAAGAACTTATCTTGGAAGCTACTAGGCTTTACATACCAACTAAGAAATATTGTTCAAGGTTTAGGCCTAAATGGATGTCAGATGAACTAATGAGACATGGCAGAGAAGAAAAATGCATGGAATACATAAAAAATTAACACGTGACACAGAAGCCTATGATAGATACAAGTTGATCTGTAACCAAGTTACAAAGGAGGTTAGGCAAGCGAAGGCAGATTACGAGAAATCTTTGGCAAGGGATGCAAAGAAAAACAGCAAAGAGTTCTTTACTTATGTAAACTCTAGAATGAAGGGGATGAATCAGATTGGTCCACTTGATATCGATGGGTCAACTGTTGATGATCCTGCTCAGGTAGCTAACAAACTAAATGAATATTTTGCATCGACATTCACACATGAGGAGTTATTCAGCAAGGGGAATGCCAGAGGTGTATTCAACTCTAGCAGTAAGCTAGAGAATCTTGTAATAACTGAGAGTAAAGTGGAGGAGAAATTGTTGAAGATAAACACAAGAAAGGCACCTGGGGTGGATGGGATCTATCCAGTTATATTAAAGGAGGCAGCAAAGGAAGTAAGCAAACCCTTAGCCATAATTATGAGAGCTTCCTTGGACTCAGGGGAGGTACCCATGGATTGTAGATGTGCAAATGTGACCCCAATTCACAAAGGAGGATCAAAGGCTGACACAAGTAATTATAGACCTGTGAGTTTAACTTCTGTTCCAGGAAAATTAATGGAGGCACTGGTTACAGAAGCACTGCAGGATCATCTAGACAAGACTTCCATTATAGCTCGGACACAGCATGGTTTTGTTAAGGGGAAGTCTTGCCTGACCAATTTGATTGGATACTATGATGCAGTCACAAAAGAACTGGATGCAGGGAATAACTTTGATATTATATACTTGGATCTTAGAAAGGCTTTTGATACTGTTGCACATGGAAGACTGCTGAACAAATTGGAGCAGTGTGGCATTGGAGGCAAATGGCTGCTATGGATAAAGGGGTGGTTGAGGAGGAGAAGACAGAGTGGTAATCGATGGACACTGCTCATCGTGGACTAATGTTATTAGTGGAGTCCCTCAGGGTTCAGTATTGGGTTCATTATTGTTTTCTGTATTTATAAATGATATTGATGATGGTATATCAAGCTTAATGTCCAAGTTTGCAGATGATACGGAGGTTGGCAGGGTTGTTAAGGACACTAATGACAGTACACTGCTGCAACATGGTCTAGAAAAGTTGAGCAGATGGGCTGAGAGGTGGCAAATGAAGTTTAACATTGACAGATGTAAAGTACTACATATGGGAAGCAGTAATCCCAGAGTAACGTATCAACTCTGTGGTACTACACTGACAGTGGTAGAGAATGAAAGGGACCTGGGGGTGGTTGTGCAGGCAGATATGAAGTTCTCTGAGCAGTGCAGACGGGGTGCAAGAGTAGCTCATGGTGTATTGTCAATGATATATATGAATATTTCTAGCAGGGATAAGGAGGTGATTATTCCCTTGTATAAGGCAATGGCAGATATGAAGTTCTCTGAGCAGTGCAGATGGGGTGCAAGAGTAGCTCATGGTGTATTGTCAATGATATATATGAATATTTCTAGCAGGGATAAGGAGGTGATTATTCCCTTGTATAAGGCAATGGTCAGGCCACACCTAGAGTACTGTATACAGGCCTGGAGGCCTCATTTCAAGAAGGATGTAGAGCTGCTGGAACAAGTACAGAGAAGGGCAACAAGATTAGTGAATGGAACAAAGGGGTGCTCTTACGAAGAAAGGGCTTAAGTGTTGCAAATTATAGTGTCTGGAGACTAGGCACCTGCGAGGTGATCTGATAGAGGTGTATAACACCTTGAATGGTTTGAGCATGCTCAATGCTGATGGGATTCTTCCTCTTGCTCAGAATAATCACCTGAGAGGGCATAAATTCAAATTGAGGAAAGACAGATGTAGGACAGATGTGCGGAAATTTGCCTTTAGCCAGCGGGTGGTTGGTTGGTGGAACAGACTTCCATCCCTTGTTGTGGAAGTTGATAGCCTAAATAAGTTTAAGGCTCAGCTGGACAGGTATTTCGAACGAACAGAGAGGTGAAGTGGTTATTTTTTATTTATTTATTTATTTTTTGGCTGATGCTGCATAAGCTTGCTTTCTTGCATCAAATGCCTCTACTAATGCTAATGCATGTTGTATGAGAATGAGTAAGAACATCATTATTTAGTTTACTCAATCCATTTAAACAAAGTCTCCTTAGAGGTGTCTAGTTCCCAAACACTACGATTTGTAGAACTAGTCTTTCAGGTAGAATACCGTTATCTACTCTTGTTGCTCTTCTCTGCACCTATTTCAACTGTTCCACATTCTTCTTAAAATGGCACTTCCAGGCCTGTATACAGTGCTCAAGATGTGTCATAACTATTGCCTTATATAATGGGATAATCACCTCCTTGTTCCTACTGGCAAAATTCCTGTACGTCAATGATGGAATACCATGAGTTGTTTGCAATGCCCAGAGAACTTCATGTTGGACTGTAAAATTATACCAAGATCTCTCATTCTCCACAAGTGTGGTACCACACTTGTGGTGGAGAATGAGCAATGAAAATCTTTGAACAATCCACAGGTACTTCTGATGAATCCATAAATGCTCTCACAACTATGGCCAAAGGTTTCCTTACCTCTTTTACTGCTTCTTTTAATATAATTGAATATATTCTATCAGCCCTAAATGCCTTTCTTTTCACTTCAACAACTTCTCTTCCACTTTCTTCTCAGTTTTAACAAAATCATTTAGCTCTCAGTTATAATTTGGTATATTTCTGATATTTCCAAATATAAAAACTACTTCACATGTAAATGTAGATGCAAAATATTTATTCAGTTTGTGAGAACTACGAACAGGATCATCAATAGTTATAGCAGCAATAGCTTCTAGTGTTAACATAAGAATTCTATGCTACTGTATTATTAGTAATGGCCATATGCTACATATGGCCATTACTAATAATAACTAATAAATAAACAATGCCATTGCCGGTCCCAAGCCCGGATGAGAAAGGAGGAGGGGGAGGAGCATACCTCATGTAAAAAAACCCTAGGCTCAGTGGCTCCAGCCAACAGTACCTGAGATGGGGCCCTGCCTGGGTTACAGGTGAAGATGGAGGATCTATCTTCAGCAACAGTGGAAGTCTGTCACTCTTCCAAGATACTGGTCCCATCTAAATTGTGGACTATGCAGCAATAGAATGGCAAGCCGGCTGCATTATTTGCCTTAAACCCTATAGATCTCAATCATTGTAAGATAAACAGTCATGCTACCTTGTCTGGGATAACTGACATGGCTGTTCTTATACCTCTCTGGACAGCTGTGAAAAAAGCTATATGGTCAGCCAAAACTCAAATGTATCTCTCAACGCTAAACGTAAGATCGCTTTACTGGGAAAATAAAATTGGTAGAAGAATTGAAAAAGATCAAATGGGATATCGTAGGAATGTCAGAGACACGTTGGACAGAAGAAGGAATACTGGATATGACAGAAGGAAGAATATTTTATTCAGGGAGAAAAGACAACATACATAGAAAAGGAGTTGCTTTCATAGTAAAGAAATATCTATTAAATTCAATAATAGAAATTCACCCCCACACACCTCAAGAATAAGTTTAAGAATAAAAGGTAAAGAAAAAGGAATCTTCATAAAAATAATCCAGGTATACGCCCCCAGACTCCTCACATGATGATACAGAGATAGCTGCCTTCTATTCAGACCTACAAGAAACCATGGATAACACAAACAAAAAAGATATTTTAATAATAATGTGATCTTTAACGTAAAAGTTGGAGGCTTTTCGACAGATTTCAGTGACATATTAGGAAAGTTCGGGATAGGAAATAGAAATGAGCGAAGAGAAGAACTCTTGAACTTCTGCAAAGAAAATAAACTATTCATCACCAACACTGTTCTACCGCAGATCTCAACATAAGTATACATGGACATCACCAGATAGAAATACAAAAAACTGTATTGACTACATTTTAATAAATAACAACTGGAAATCATCCATTCAAAATGTTAAAACTCTTAGAAATACAGATTTTGACACTGACCATCAACTGCTAGCAGCAACAATTAAATGGAAATTTTAAAATACAAAGCCGAAGAACAAAAGAGCAACATTAAATATATCATGATTTGAAGAAAATAAAATAAAGGAAATTTATGGGAAAACACTACAAGAAAAATTAAAAAATATAAACTATCCATTATCTGTGGAAAATATATGCGAGAAAACCAAACAAATGACTAAAGATACAACCTTAGAAACCTTGGGAACAAAACCAAAACCAAATAATTCTTGGATTACAGCAGAAATTTTAGATGTATGGATGGAAAAAAGACAAATGAAAAACTTCCTAAACAAAGAAAATAGTCAAGACAAAAGGGAAAAATATAAAGCCCTAAAAAACAAAATAGGCAACCTATGTAAAGCTGCTAAAAAGAAATGGTTGGAAGACAAAGCAAAGAGGCAAATAAACGTCATGACTCTAAAACAACTTACCGGGTTATAAAAGAACTCTCTAAAACATACATCCCAAAAACACTGATGATGAAAAATAAAAACAATATAAAAACAAGAAACACGCAAGAAATTAAAAAAAATATGGAAAGAATATTACCAAACTCTGTTCAAAGGGAAAGGAAAAAATACTCTTGCCTTAGACAATAGAAGAGATAAAGCACCCTCGATAACAAAAGAAGAAGTTCAGAAAGCAATTAGCCAAATGAAGAATGACAAGGCACCCAGAAATTATGGTATTCAAGCAGAACTATGAAAATTCGGAGGTGATGCAATGTTAAAACACCTCACACCTGTAAATAAAATTAGATTGTTTAATCTAATTTTATTTACAGGTGATATACCAGAAGACTGGAAAAGTGGAATAATAGTACCTATACACAAAAAAGGAGATAAAGAAAATTGTCAGAATTATAGACCCATTACCCTTTTAAACCATATATATAAAATATTTATAAGGATCTTACAAAATAGGATACTTAAAACATATGAAGAAACAATAGGGGAAGAACAAACAAGATTTAGAAAAGGCAGATCAATAATAGACCAAATATTCACACAAAACATTATTGCAGAAAAATATTGGAATAAGAAGAAACCTCTTTATCTGTGTTTCATCGATTTCAAGCAGGCATTTGACTCTGTAAACAGAGAAAATTTAATAAAGCAACTAATAAAGGACTGAGACAGTATTTAAATTCTATACAGCGGGACCAAATGATGATGTTACCAACAGCAAATTCAAAATGGGAAGCATTCAAAGAACTTATCTTGGAAGCTACTAGGCTTTACATACCAACTAAGAAATATTGTTCAAGGTTTAGGCCTAAATGGATGTCAGATGAACTAATGAGACATGGCAGAGAAGAAAAATGCATGGAATACATAAAAAATTAACACGTGACACAGAAGCCTATGATAGATACAAGTTGATCTGTAACCAAGTTACAGATCAACTTGTATCTGAAAAAATCCCACTTGATCATGAAATAATCATGTTTGTAAATAATTTCTACAAAAATACAAGAGCAATAGTAAAATTCAGCAACCTTAAAACAGAGAAATTTGAAATAGAGAAAGGAGTCATGAAAGGATGCCCTTTATCTCCATATCTAAAAGAGGCACAATAATAAATGGAAAAAATATAAACCAGATAAAATATGCAGATGATATTGTGATTTTAACAGAAACCAAAGAACAACTAAAAGAAATATTAACAAACATTGATAAAGCAAGCAACAATTATGGAATTAATATAAATTTTATTTATATTAATATTATTAATATAAATAAAACCAAAGTAATGCAAATCGGAAAAAACATAGAAGACATAAATATAAGCATCCAAAATCAACAAATAGAACAAATACAAACATTTTTATACCTGGGCTCTCTAATAACCAGAAACCTAAGTAATATTGACCAAATTAATCACAGACTGAACATCGGATGGACAAACATGAACAAACTGAAAAACCTATGGAAGAGCAATAAAATCTCAAATAGTCTAAAAATTAAACTATATGAAACTGTCATCATACCCACAGAAACTTATGGATCGGAGAATAAATAAGAAAGAAAGGCAAAAAACAATGTCATTTGAAATGAGATGTCTAAGGAAAATCAATAAAACAAATTGGAGAGAACATAAAACTAATGAACAAGTAAGAAGAGACCTAAATTTTGAATGCAGAATAATAGAAACCCTTTCGGTATAATCTTGTAAGCTAACAAGAATAATAGAGCAGATCTACAAAAAACAACTTCAGTGGTCTGGACATGTGAACTGGATTAAACAACACAGGCTTGCCTAATATAGTACTGACATGAAGAACTGGAGATAAGAGACCACCAGGAAGAGCCAAAAGAGAATGGCTCCAATGCCTAAAGGAAAACACAGGCTTTCAGAGTTATCGGCAAATGATGCAAGATTCAAGAGATCGACAACAATGGAGGACGATATCTAAATAGGGACTCAACCTGTGCCAAACGGAAGAGTAGAATGATGAATGATGATGATATGGTATAAGGAAGCCTAAGGCTTACACTGCACCAGCAAAAAAAAAAGAAAAAAAAAAAAAGAAAGAAAATAAAAGTAAATTAACAATAATAAAAAATTTAAATAAAATAAATAATTAAAGATAGGCAAACTATGTGTCTTCCTCCTCTCACAGGTAACTATCCAGCTGACCTTTGAATTTTCCCAAACTGTCAGCCTCTACCACCCATGTAGGTTAACTTATTCCAGTAATTTATATCTCGCTGGCTAAAATAAAACTTCCTGCAATCCAATCTAAACATCTCCCCAGATAACTTGAATTTATGGCCCCTAGTTCTAGAATCATTTATAACCACGAAAATTTTGCCCTCGTTCATTTTACTTTTGCCTCTCAGAGCCTTAAACACATCAATCAAGTCTTTCGTCTAAGGTGCCTAGTTTCCAAGCTGTGCAACCCACATATTCAGTCTTTCCTCATATGGACACTCTTTTGCCAATCTCATTACGCGAGTTACCAGTCTTTTGACCCTTTCAAGAAGCTCAATGTCTTTTTTTTTAGGTGTAGTCTCCATACTTGAACACACTTTTCTTTGTATTCATAGCCAAAAACTTCTCATAATCTACCTTAGCTTGTCTAACTCTCTTAGTGACCTGATTACAGACTAGCTTATACTTACTGTGGGTTTTCACATCGCCTGCTAATTTATAATCATCCTATGCATTTTTCTCCTCTGTCACTAGTTTCATCAGTTCATCTGATATCCATTTAGGCATAAACCTTGAACAATATCTCTCAATAGTTATAAAAAGTATAGTAGCCTCTATGATTACTTCCCTGAATGCTTCTCATTCAGAATTTGCAATTGGTAACATCAGTTGGTCCTACTGAAAAGAATTAAAACCGTCTAAAACCACTGTAGTCATCTTCATGAAAGCAAAATTCCTTCTCTTATCCTTCATAGTAGTTACATATCTTTAAGTAAAATTTTACATCAGTATATTAAGATCACTGCAACCTAGTGGTACCTTTATCTGGAGATGCATGAAATCACTGTTAATAATAAAACCAAGAGTACTGCTTTCTCTTGTTGTCTCTCTAACATGCTGGTGCACATCTCATCTTGTGAGTCATGTAATCTAATAAGTTAATTTTGGTTGTACATTTGTGTGCATAATAATGCCTAACAGCCAAAGTGGTCAAATTATTTCCTTTTTAAATTATATTTACAGTAAATTGGGATAAGGAAACAAAGTTCTATGTACATGCATCCTTAAAACTAAACTTGATTTAATTTAATTACTTGATCTCTTCTAATCTTCATTCCAGCAGGATCATGTAAAATAAACTGTTTGAATTAACTGCCATTCTGACAGTCAGCTATTCTAACCATTCTAGTTTTTGTTCCCCCCCCCTCTGGCAAGTGAGTCTGATTGGTAATCGTTACAAACTTAATATGAAATTTTATCCAATAGAAATGCTGATTATCTAATAAATTTTGATTGGAGTGAAAGTGTAAATAAAAGATGTTTTTAGTTGAATTAAGTCAAATGAAACACTTACTAGGCTAATGTGCTGATAGATTAAACTTGACTAAACATATACACATTACACAAGTGATGTGTAACTGAAATATACTATGCACTTAGTAGAACAAGATTAACACCTCCCCTCCTCTGGTAATTATAATAAAGCTCCAGTAATATGATCATATAATTGTACATTCAGTTGCATTTTCTTCCATTTGTGCTTCTTTGGTGCACTAAGTCCCAGACATTACTGTTCAGTCTTTAGGTATTCTAAAACATACTAAATTCTAATTATGATAAAATCTCAATAGGCTACTATTCTTAATATAAAGTTTCACAAATTAAACACATACATACCTATGAAATACATCCTGCTCAGCACTCAGATTAATCTGGGTCGATAAACCAAGATCCACCTTTTCTTTTAATTTATCTTCAAGCTATATGGAACATTGATTTTCAAACTTAGATATTTTTTTGAAATTATAATTCAACTGTATGCTATTGGTAATGAAATATAATGAGTTCAGTTACATGCATAGTATTTTTTTTTATATATAATAAGTTCAAATAGGAAAATTGATATGGGAATGTAAGAATATTTGCTGATGCTACTGAGAAGTTAGTTGGCTTTAATCATGTCTTTAAATGAGATGTTTTCTTCACAGGCAATATCCAAAGAAATAAACTATTCTAATGCTTTATAGAACATGATAAATAATTTTAATAAATGAAAATGATGTTAAAAACCCTTCATCAGGTTCTTGTTCGTGTACACAATGAGTAAGAACAAGGATTACAAATTACCTTTCTCAAGCTCATGCTGCTGATAGATTAGAGATGCCTTTTTCAATACAATATCACAAGGTTGAGAAAAGTGAATAATTTGAAATCCTTGTTCTTACTCATTATGTATAAGATGATTACCACACAAACACACACAGATATAAGTTGTCACTAAATGAAAACACAAGGGGACATTGAGGTTAATCTTAATATACTTTTCAGTAAAAATTAAAAATCAACTCCATTAACAAGTTGTCAATTATGACTGACGCAGCAAAAATACTTTTCTAAAAACTGCATCTGCTAAAATTATGCAGAGACAAAGGCTACATAAATTATATTATTTAGAAACATTCATATAGAAAATAAACTTTAAAAAATGACTGGTAATTCAAAAAATAAAACTTTTTTAAAAAATATATAATTACTTATAATTAAAATAATAAGTAATTATAATTTATAATTATAGTTATAAATTTTTCAATTAATAGAAAAATAGAAAGTTAGTCAATATTAGCCAAGAATTACTAAAATTACTAATATTATTTTAAATAAAATCATTTCATTAATTAATTTCAAATTCACAAATTCTAGTTACCTGCTGGGTTGTTTCTAAACAGTATTCAGCTGTTGTTAAAATGCTACATATTCTACACTGCTCGGATGGGGTAAAGCGAGTAACTTCTCCTTCCCTTAAAAGGTTCTGAAAGTTCTGAATTAATCCAGTTGATGTTAAAGAGGGAGTACTACCAATCCTTGAAATAAAATAGTGTTTTAAATTTAATACATAATAATTTGTTGAAAGTTTTATTTCAGAATAAAATTGAAATATCTCTGAAGACTTTTTCAACTGTACCAGATATACCAACATTAATGAAAATAAACATGAAAGGGTAGAACCATAGTATATAGCTACTGCACATGGGTTGAAGGCTAAGAAGACAAGATATTTGTTGGCATCACTCACGCACGCACTCACTCACTCACACACACACCAAATTTAATGCATAAAATTGATTAATAATAAGCATAAGTTAGTAATATTTATCTTTATATTTTTATATAGCAAATTTAGTGGATGCCCTTGCAATTATTCGAGCATGTTTACTTTATGAGTATACAGTTGACACAAAAGCTACATAAGCAACCCATGAACACACTGAGTGAACACACAGCCCAAAAATGGTTGAAAAAAATGTAATCAGGTGATAAATAACCAATGAAGTAAAAGACGACCAATTGCCATTGGTGACGAAAAACTGAAGCCATTCATTCAGGTTCAAACCAAACATGCCAGATGCTTTTGGAAAGATTCATTGTGATCAATCATTTGCATCAATTATGAAAGATGTACATACTTAACTTCAGAGACTATCAATTTGCTTGTTGCTGCTTTCACAATCATAATAACAAGCCATTTTTGAACCAATTATTGACACATGACTAAAAGTGGTTTATGTCACTAAATGATCACATTATCAGTTATCACAAGAACCTTTGGCGACATATCAAAATCCCCCCAACTAACCAACAGAAGATTTCTTGTGGAATGCAACTGGTATTAACCTTTATGAGCTTCAACCCTATGACCAAATGATCATAGAAAACAGTGCTTGATTTTTTACATTTGTTTTAATTTTATCTTAAAAATCCACACAAACATTTTTTTTGTTTACCAGATACCTTAAAGGGACATCCTTATTTTCGTGAGCTCAGTTTTCTGAAATTTATTCCCAAAATAGAACTATCAGATAATAAAAAGACATTCTCATACTCCTTCCACACTACTCCTGTTATCCATAGCCAAAACACAGTTTACAAATTAGAAAACATTGAATCCATAGTTGCAATCTACTTCATAGTGCCTTATCAGATGCCAAATTCCTGAGAATTAAGGTGCACAAATTATCATGTTTACAAATTATTATATTTTAGTTATTCCATTTCTCATTATTTATTTCTTTCAAAGCTTTTATATTAATCTAAGCAAAAATTGTCAGGTAATATTTGAAAAATTATTAGAGGTTTTATTATCCAATATTTAAGTCTATTTGTGTACAAATCTTTGAAATAGGTATCCTAAATCATATTGATAAAAGTTACATTCAATTTGCCGACCGGGCTAGCCGAGTGGGTAAAGTACCTGCCCGGCAACCCAAAGGTCGCTGGTTCGATTCCCGCCTCGGGCTTGGATCAAAGTACTGCAAAAACCTTGGGAGGTGCAATATGGCCACAGAAGCTGATGCGCCAACAACTACCAAATCAAAAAAAAAAAAAAAAAACATTCAATTTATTCACACATAACTAGCTCATGACATAGCTGGTATTTGGACATTCTAAGAGGTTGGCAGAGTAGTTAACACAATAATCAGGGTATGCTACTGCAACAAGACCTAGACAAATTAGGTAGATGGGCTGAGAAAGAAAAGACCTAGGGATAATTGTGCAGTCTGTCTGCACTGCTTAGAGAACTTCAGATATGAAGCTCTCTAAGCAGTGCAGACAGGCTGCCAGACAGCTCATGGGGTTTTGTCAATGATATACAGGAATTTTGCCAGAACAGATAAAGAGGTGATTATTCCATTGGATAAGGCAATGCTGAGGCCATATCTTGAGTATTGCAAATCTTCTTAAAATTCTTCTTAAAATGGTCTGGAAGCCTCATTTTAAGAAGAATGTGGATCTGCTAGAATGGGTGCAGAGAAGAGCAACAAGATTGGTGAAAGGAGTAAAAGGGTGCATTTACAAGGAAAGAATTCAGTTTTTCAAATTGCAGCACCTGTAGACTAGGCATCTGCAAGGAGATCTAACTAAGGTGTTTAAGGATGTGAATGGATTGAGTAAGCTCAATGCTGATGGTTTGGTTTGGTTTGATTTGGTTTTTTATGGCGCATTGGCAGCTAAGGCCATAATGCGCCAAGTCAAATTTTAAAATGCTATTAAATATTTTGGTAGCCAAGGCTACCACGTCAAACATTTGTGTTAAAAAGGTATGATAGTAAAAGCATAAAATTTAGAGCTTTGTATAAAAATTAATAAATTGTAAAAAATTAAAGACTTCAGACATATTGTGTCTGTCACCTATAATCTGACTGAGTGTAAATGGCTCAGTCAAATTATTAAAAGCGGTAAAATACAAGCGTCGGGCTTCTATAAAAACAGGACATTCTATTAAAATATGACGAACGGTTAAAATAACATTACACATCTCGCACATAGGTGGGTCATCCGCCCTCAGCAAGTAGGAATGAGTTAGATGACTATGACCTATGCGGAGCCGAGCAAGAACAACTTCCTCTCTTCGGACCCTGCGTAGACTGGACTGCCATTGCGAAATTACAGGCTTGATTTGATGTAATTTATTTGTGGTCTGTCCGTGCCAAGAATCTTGCCATTGGGAGAGTAATTTAGAACGTATTATTTGCCTGTAGTCTGTATAGGGGACTGACAGGCAATGATTATCCAGGGAAATGGCTGATTTGGCAGCAGCATCAGCCGATTCATTTTCCCGGATCCCAATGTGGCTTGGGATCCAGCAAAAGCGAATATCGAATTCTAATTTCTTGAGAGAAAAAAGAATCTGCTGGATCCTGGACAGGATCGGATGAGGGTTAAAACCCACCGATACCAGAGTCTGCAACACGCTCGATGAATCGCAGTAAATCATATACCTCTGGTAGTCGCAATTTTTAATGTGATCTAGGGCTGTTTGTATTGCATGCAACTCTGCAGTATAAATGCTAGTTTCTTGTGGGATCTTATAGGATATTGTTTTGTGAGGGAACACAACAGCAGATCCCACATGACATTCTAACTTTGAGCCATCTACTGCAAATGTACTGCAAAGAGTTGCTGGTAGACAGATGGCGGTGTAGTAGCCTTCTCCCAGATCTTAAGGGAGAAGTCGCAAGTTGGAAAATGAGCATGCCAGGGTGGAAAGAATTGCCTTGGTGACTGGGCAACATTGTCTACCGTCAAGTTCAGCTCATTCAGCAGCCCTTGAATGCGAATACCAAAAGGTTTGTTGGCAGTCCGACGGGTGTTGTAGAGATTTTCCCAACGCGGCTCAAAAACGGATGGCCACGTGGGATGATCGGGCAGGGTTTTTAATTTGAATGCATACTGTAAGGACAACTGCTTACGTCGAAGAGACAGAGATGGTTCATTTGCTTCGACGTAAAGGCTTTGGACAGGAGATGTGCGAAATGCTCCAGTGGCTGTCTGGATGGCTTGATGGTGGATTGGATCTATCCACCGAAGGGCACTATCTCTAGCAGAACCATAGACCTGAGACCCATAATCGAGTTTGGAACGGACAAGTGCCCGGTAGAGACGAAGAAGGGTAGCACGATCTGCGCCCCATGAGGTTTGACGAAAGGGCACGAAGGATGTTAAGCCCTTTGACACATCTTGTCCTCAGCTGACGAATATGTTGTAAGAATGTCAGCTTTTTGTCGAAAATAAGTCCAAGGAATTTGAATTCTGCTACAACTGGGATGTTATTTTGCCCTAGCCTTAATTCTGGGTCAGGATGAAGATTACGTTTGCGACAAAAGTGTACACAAACAGTCTTCTGTGATGAGAATCTGAACCCATTAGCCAAAGACCAAGCTGTAAGATGGTCAATGGTTTTCTGCAGTTGCCTTTCAATGACCCTCATATTGCATGAATGACAAAATATAGCAAAGTCATCAACATAGAGGGCATTGTTTACAGTGGGTGGAAGTTGTTCTGCGATAGAGTTTATTTTGATTGCGAAAAGCGTGACACTTAGAACGGATCCTTGTGGGACTCCCTCTTCCTGAGAGAAAACTCGAGAGAGGGTGGATCCTAAACGGATTTGAAACTGGCGATTCGAAAGAAAGTTTTTAATAAAAAGAGGAAGATTACCTCTAAGACCAAAGTTATAGAGGTCTTTTAAAATCCCAAATCGCCAGGCTGTGTCGTACGCTTTTTCAATATCAAAGAAAACTGCTACCAAATGCTCGGATTTAATAAAAGCATCACGAATGGACGTTTCCAATCGGATTAAATGATCCAGAGTGGATCTATTTCTTCGGAAACCGCACTGTGTCCTGGAAAGCAGACCATTTGTTTCTAAATACCATACCAGGCGAGAATTTACCATTCTTTCCAGGATCTTGCACAAACAGCTTGTCAGAGCAATAGGACGGTAGTTACTTGGATTTCTAGGATCCTTTCCTGGTTTTGGGAAGGGAAGAACGATTGCCTTCCGCCAGGAATCCGGAAATTGTTTATTAAGAAAAATTCTGTTAAACAGAATTAACAGGTGATCCTTACATTGTGGTGTGAGGTGTTTTACCATTTCATAGTGGATGTCATCGGGCCCCACAGCACTTGCGTGCGTGAGAAAGAGTGCAGCATTTAATTTCTCCTGTGAAAAGGGCTTGTTATACGATTCAAGCCCTTTTGAATAGAAGTTCAGGGGGTTTTTCTCATTTTTCTCTTTCAGGGCCAAAAACTCTGCGGGAAAAATGTTATTGCAGAGATTTTTGCAAATGTTTCCCCTAGAGTATTTGCTACTGCAGTTCGATCTGCAATTGGACATCCGTTATGCTCGAGGATCACAAAAGGGCACGGTGGATATTTTCCCTTCATTTTCCGGATCTTATCCCAGACTACTTTTGAGCTAGCAGCCTGAGTTATGGAAGATGTAAAATGAATCCAAGATTTCCTTTGGCTCTGACGTCGTACATAACGCGCTTTCGCACGTGCACGTTTAAATGTTACTAAATTTTCAGTTGTGGGATATCTGCGGAATATCCCCCAGGCTTTGTTTTGTGCTTTTTTTGCTGCTGTGCATTCAGAATTCCACCAAGGTTTCGGAAATAGTGGGAACCGGCTAGATGATTTTGGGATTGCAATTGCAGCTGCTTGGACAATTGCTTCTGTGACGTACACGACTGCATCATTGATTGGCACCTGACTGACTGTAGCGATGTCAAGATTTGCCAGATGTTGAAAGGCATTCCAGTCAGCCTGATCAAGCTTCCACCGCGGTAAACTAAATGGAAGACACGGTCTACCACTAGTTAGGGTGATTATCACGGGGAAGTGATCGCTTCCATATGGGTTCTCCTCCACCTCCCAAGCAAATGAAGGAAGTAGAGAAGGGGTGAGATAGAAAGATCAATGGCAGAGAAAGTACGGGTAGGAATGTGGAAGAAGGTGTTTGTTCCCACATTTAGGAGGGAGAGATTATTGTCAGTGAGCATATGCTCTATGACTCGTCCCCTTCCATTGATGTCAGCACTACCCCACAGAGTGTTATGTCCATTGAAATCCCCAAGAATTAAACAAGGGGAGGGCAATTGCATGATAAGATCATCAAGGTCTTTCTGGGGGATGTCAATCCCAGGTGGCAAATAAACAGAGCAGACAGTTAATAGGAACCCCACTGTAAGGCGAATTGCTACAGCTTCAATGCTAGTTGTAAGCTGCAAAGGCTGGAATGGGATCTGGTTGCCGACGAGGATTGCGACTCCTCCGTGGGCAGAACCATCCACAATTCTATCCTTACGAATGATGGTAATGTTTTGCATGGTGGGGTCATCATTTGCCTTTAAATAAGTCTCCTGTATGCAAAAGCAAACTGGTTTGTGCTTTTGCAGGAGTGCCTTGATGTCGTCAGTATTTTGCCGGAATCCACGACAATTCCACTGTAGGAATTTAGCCATTATTTGGACTTGGTGGGTCCATCAGGCAGCTTCCGAGGTGCTGAGGGCTTAATTTTGTCAGTCTTGGATTTATCCTTCCTGGGGAAGTATGGACGCTGTCCTGTGTCCATTTCTTCCCCAGCGAAGAGTTCCAAAACTGACTCATCGTGTACCTCCTTCTGCTCGACATCCATGTTTTCCTGGGTACTAGGTGTTACTTCCCCTTTCTTATTCTTTTCTTTTGCTTTTGGTACTTGTGGAGCATTAGGAGGTACCGATATAGGAGTGGCAGCTGATTGGTCCTTCTGTGCAGGTTTTTGGGAGCTTAAAAGATAACGTGCAATGGGAGTAAATGATTCTTTTGGAGGGACGGACATGTCCGTCTGAGTCCCAATTGAACATCTCCCTGCTACCTTCTGGGCGTAGGTAGGTTTTTTGATGTTAAGAGGTTTCACTGCTTTTCTTGCCTCCTGGTACGATATGTTTAGCTCTGCCATCAGCCGTTGAATTTCCTTTTCTTCTTTCCACCTCTGGCATGCCCTTGAATAGGCCGGATGTTCTCCCTCACAGTTAATGCAGGTGGGTTTAGTGGCTGAACATGCTGTTGTTTCGTGGTCCTTTGCACCGCACCAGGCGCATGCAAGGACTCCACGGCAGGCCATTTGAGAATGTCCATACTTCTGACATTTAAAACACCGTAAAGGGTTCAAAATGTATGGACGTACTGGACAGTTGATGTATCCAGCTTTAATCTCATCAGGAGGTTTGGGGGAGTTAAAAGTCAGGATAACACTCCTGGTTTTAACAATTTTCCCCTCCCTTCGCGCAGTGATTCTCTTGACGGCAGTAACTCCCTGTGGTTTTAATTCGGAGCAGATTTCCTCCTCGGTGACGTCGAGAAGGTCCCACTCCGAAATGACACCTCTCGATGAATTTAGTGTTCTGTGTGGTGTCACTGTTATGGGTATACCTCCGATTGATGTTACTCAGAGTAGATGTTCAGACTGCCCGTCATTTTTTGTTTCAATCAAGAGGTCCCCAGAACGGAGCCTCTTAACTGACTTGGGTGTACCTGCTAACCCATCCAACCCTTTTTGTATAAAAAAGGAAGACATTTTACCAATCGGTGTTTCATTGGTGGAATGCATTATTAAGAACCTTGGGACAGGCCCTGATGGTAGTTCGGTTCGCTGCCTCTTTGTAGCAATAATGCTATCTGCCTCTCCGTCATTATTTTCAGATAGGGACCGGATTGGGGCCCCTGAAGGAATACGTTTATCAGGATTCATGAAGTTATTTAAATTGTTCAGTGCCCGGGCTCCCCACCCACCACGGAGCCCAAAGGGACGCCCACTACCCGGCATGCAATAAATGCGCTCGGGAGTGGGACACCAGGGCTACCCAGATACTATACCCGCACTGCCGCCAGCCTGAATCCTGTCCCTCGGACCATGAGGGTAGGGGGCGTGGCATTGACACGGTTGACCCTCGCAGGCGAGCCTACTAGCCGATTGATCCTAGCCGGGCCTTCCAGGACCACCCGTCTTGTCGAAGCAGGGGCCAAAGTGGTGTATTGAAGCTGGGCCCCTCAACCACCAGGATCCCCCTTTCCGAATTTCCACGGGTCGCAGTGCACGGCAAACACGTCGGATTCCATTGATGTAAGCCCGGAACCTAGGCTGTGGGCATTGGATCCCAGTGATGCTAGTCTGGAAGTCCAGCAGCGTCATTGGGAGGTCCCCTCAACACGTACAGGTGCCCACGTCGAGGGGAATGCTGATGGAATCCTTCCTCTTGCTCAGACTACACACACAAGGGAGTGGCCATAAATTCAAATTGAGGAACGATGTTTGCAAGTCAGATGTGCAGAAATTTACCTTCAGCCAGGTGGTTAACTGTTAAGTCAACGGTTAACCACCTGGCAGTGGATATCCAACTGCTTCCAGAATAGTGGATATCCATCCACTGTTCTGGAAGTGGTTAGTTGGTAATTTCAAAAATTAATTAAGGAAAAACTAGATGAACTGTTAGAGGAGACGAGCAGGTAAAATGCTGGCTTTTTTTGTTGATGATGTATATAAGCTTGCTTTCGTGCACCATTTGCCACTACTACTATTAATAATAATGTACTTTGATTATCATGCTTGTAAACAATATTACTATAACAACTTTCATCCATTTATATTTGAGTATGGGGAAATAGATCGATATTCAAAGTATAATGCTGTTCATTTATGACAGCATTGTACTGTATATCTTATAGAGCTTTGTTTGTATAGAATCAAACCCTAGAAAATGTCTATAACTCATGGAAATGTAACCCATGCCAATAATAATTCATTTTGCATATAAAAGTTGAAATTTAAATTTCAATTTATACTCCAAGATAGCCACAAGGGGCCAGAGGAATTCACAACTTCACCATAACCATTAAGATGGCATAGAAAAATTTACGAGAACAATTTTAACAGAGAAAGGATTTTACAAAAGATCATGTGGGAGGACAAGGATGACCTGATGTTTTGGGAACTGACATTACTTCCTTCTTCTGAGGCCATAATGGGATAAAGGGGTGGGGGATGATTATAATGTACTATCAATATATGAAACAAGAAATTAATTATCTAACATTTTAATTTTTTTGATAAGATAAACAAGGGATAAAAATTAACGTGATAATGAAATATCAAACAAGGAATTTATTTAACACTAAAACAACAAATTTAATGATTATGCTGTGGGTGGAGAGATATTTCTATCATTTGCTATATTAATGCTCAACTCTGGGTAATATATCTTACAGGTCAAGGTGTAAATCTTTATATATATATATATATATATAAATGGAAATTAAGCTTAATATTGTTTAATAAACTACTAAACTTGGGCATCCAGAAATTCAAAGTTAACATTGACTTTTACCTTAAACCTGTTTTAGTTTCACTCAAAATAGATGTAAAGTAGGAGTCAACATAAGGTTTCATTGATTTAAAATTAATTTTAATGTTAGCCTTAAATTCCTGGATGCTTAAGTCCAATAGTTTATTAAACAATATTAAGCTTTTAATTTCCTGCTACAGATAAAGATTTACACTCTAGTTCATAAAATACTGTAAAATTTCCAGTTGAATGCTAATGTAGCAGACAGTAAAGACAGTATCGCCTACCCTCCTCTCTACAGCATAACCATAAAGTAGTTTTATTGTTAGGTAAATTAATTCCTTGTTTGATATTTCACTATCACGTTTTTTAGCCCTTCTTTATCCTATCAAAAGAAAATTATTTTTTTAATGCATGTATTAAAAATATTCATTATGTTCAAGTATATAATAAAACTTTAATCTACTGATGTGGTGAATCAAACTATATTTAAAAACAATTTTTATTTCCTCAGCATCAAAAAATAGTGATAACAAAAGTAAGAATTGATCACCTCTTTATTCCTAACTTATATTTCTAGTTTACATTCTTTATTTTTATTATTATTTAAAATAAACTCCAAATGTAGGGGTTTGTTTCTAAAAAAAAAAAAAAAACTTTTTATCTTAAATGCCATAATTTAGACTTCTGATTATTCAGCAATATTTTCATTTCGTGGAAATTTACTCTTCAGTCTAAAATTCTTTTGTTTTAACAAGCAGTTGAGAGATTGCAATTCCATCAGCATTTTGACATAGGAAAATTTTAAAGAGCTTAGAAAGAACACTTCTGGTAATACACCTAAGGCAGGTAAAAAAAAGGAGAGGATGACCAGGTCAGTGGATGATTCACAGAGAAAAATGGTACATTTGTTTTAGTAATTATGTTAATCAGCTAGAGCTTGAAGTACTATTAGTTTCCATTAAATCGTTTAGCAGTAGCCTATGGCAGCAGTACTCACCTCAAAGTCCGTATAAAAAGTGAACTCATAAGAGGTGAAAAGAGTTGAAATTAAACTATTTAAAAACATGCCCTAAGAAAGAAAGAAGTGCACAACTTTTACCCAGATTGTCGTCTATAAAAGAAGAATTGGAATTGTGTATTAAGAATCAAGCATATTAAAAACATAGTCCCAATGTAAGACTTTCAACATTAACACATCATCAGTTGGTCTTCATGGTAAGAGAAGGTAGCTGTCTTTATAGTGATTTTAACACCTAGGATGCACTACTGTATCACATGTTAAGCGTCATATTCACAAAAAGTTTACCAGTAATTTTGCATTTAAAACTTTGTACGATGTGTTCTGTGAAACCATTCGATGGCCAAAGCCTCACATTGAATTAATTTATAATTGGAGTTTAATCTGATTAGGATTATTGCAGAATCTATTAATGGGGTGTGATTGAAAGATTGTGCATGTTGGCTAAGTTCAGTTATTGAGTGGTTTGATTGTAAACTATTATTATGATAATAAGCTCTGGTGTTTGCTGTCTTGGATGATCCATATTTAGTGATTGTGCTACCTACACAGCACAGTTTGCAGTTTTGTTGGCATTTAATAAGATATTATGTTTTTTGTGTTCTGAATATTGTGTTGTTGAAGAATGTTCCCAGTTTATTGTATGAAGAGAAGACTAGCATAATATCAGTCCCTGAAAAGAAGTTGCAGAGTTATCAAGCAAACTAATTATGATAAGGAAGTGTGACCTTGGTATATTGTTTATAGCTGCTGTTCGTTTTATTAATGGGAGGGTTATTTATTGTATTTTTTACTGCAGATATTGTATCCTGTATTAGTTGTTTTGGCTATTTTCTTTTAGCAAAGGTTTTAGTTAAACATTGTAATTCTGCTACTACATTTTCTTGTGAGTGTATTTTAAAGCATTGTAAATCTAGTGCGAATAAATTTTTATTCACACCATTCTTACAGTACAAAAAAATTAGTTTTATACAACCAGATTTACAATCCTATAAAATAGTCACTCACAAGAAGATGTAGTAGCAGAATTACGTTGTTTAACTAAAAATTTCACTAAAAGAAAATACCCAAAACAGCATACTACATCTAAAGTAAGAAATAAAATATATAACCGTTCATTAATAAAATGAAGAACAGCTATATACAACACACCAGGGTCACGCTTCCATATCACAGTCAGTTTGCTCAACAATGTGAATATTGTCAGGGAAATGGGGAATATATTACGCAAAAAGGATAGGTGGAATAGGACCAGGGTATGTCTGCCAGGGGCAAAAGTTGATGACATTGATTGTGCTACCTGTTGACCTTAAGAGTAAGAGATCTGTAGATTTACTTAACAAGTGCAGATCAATGATGGAAAAAAAGTCGCAAGTTAGGGTTAAATTTCAAAGTGTCTGCAATTCTGCCCAGACGCGATAGGAGGGAGTATATGATGAGAGGCTTGTCAATCAATTCGGCCCCGGAGAGACTGTGCAAGGCTCATGGGGTAGAATTTTTCTCAGCATGGTCTATGCTTGCTAACAGGAGACATTGCTTCTACAGGGATGGGATACACTTAAATAGAAAGGGTTCAAGAATATTTGCTGATGCTATCGAGGCAGTGCTAGGTGAGTCGAAAAACTGCTAGATTGGGGGAGGGGGGTTCAAAGATTAAAAGATTAATGGTAGACACAGGCAGAGGTGAAAGTGATTCTTGCACTGCTTCTATTGTAATGAGCAGCAGCCTAGAGAGAAAGTTACTGGGGACTTCAATTGCTGCTGGGAATCATCATGGAACAAGTAAATACATGGGATGTGTTAAGGTAACTAACAGTAAGAACAAGTGCACGTATACTTGGATGTACACTAATGCTAAAAGTATAATAAATAAAATTGATAAATTTGAAGTGCTGATCAAGACATCAAAGGCAGATATTGTTGGGATATCAGAGACATGGTGTCACACAGATATAAGCACTGCAGAATTGGAATTT
The DNA here is from genome assembly GCF_048544385.1 of Mastigoproctus giganteus. NCBI lineage: Eukaryota > Metazoa > Arthropoda > Arachnida > Uropygi > Thelyphonidae > Mastigoproctus > Mastigoproctus giganteus. The sequence continues at coordinate 92,010,978 of NC_143583.1, read as the reverse complement.
GGGGAGTACAATGTGTACATAAAGGACAGACAGAGTAGGAAGGAAGGAGGGGTTATACTGTTAGCTAAGAAACACAAAATCTAAGGAAGTGCATCCAGTTGACATGGGTGGACAGTGCAACATTGAGTCTGTTTGGTGTGACATAAACACTGGGAAGGGGAATATGAGAGTAGGAGTATGTTATAGGCCTAATGTTCATTGTACTGATGAGTACAATGAACCGTTGTGCGGAGAAATAGAATGGGCCAGTAAAACAGAATGTCTTGTAATGGGGGATTTTAACTTTCCAGATATTGACTAGAACTTGTGAGTTAGTCACTCGCACATTAGCAAGGCTTTTGTGGATTTATTGGAGGATTGTTTTCTACAGCAACATGTTTGAGGGGAAACCAAAGAGAGTAATACCCTTGATATGATTATCAGCAGTGATTATTCATGCATTTAGAATTTGTAGATAAAGGAACAACTAGGTGACAGTGATCACAGAGTACTGATGTGGAATACCACATCAGTAAACCCTTCCCTTTACCATCAAGAGTAAAGGGAAGGGTTTTTGTTTTCGTAAAGGTGACTACAGTGGTCTCAGACAGTTTTTAAATTCTATACAGTGGGATCAACCGATGATGTTACCAATGGTGAATTCTAAATGGGAAGCCTTCAGAGACTTAATCTTGGAGGCTACTAGGCTTTTCATACCAACTAAGAAATACTGTTCAAGGTTCAGGCCTAAATGGATGTTGGATGAATTAATGAGGCTCGTGGCAGAAAAGAAAAATGCATGGGATGCATATAAATTATCAGGTTACACAGAAGCCTATGGCAGATATAAGCTAGTCTGTAATCAAGTCACAAAGGAGGTTAGGCAGGCGAAGGCAGATTATGAGAAATCTTTGGCAAAGGATGCTAAGAAAAACAGCACGGATTTCTTTACTTATATAAACTCTAAAAGGAAGGGGAGGAATCTGATTGGTTCAATTGATATTGATGGTTCGACTGTTGATGATCCTGCTCAGATAGCAAACAAGTTGAATGAGTATTTTGCATCTACATTCACACATGAGGAGTTATTAAGGTTTGAAAATGCCAGAAGATTATTAAATTGTAGCAGGGTGCTTAATGATTTTGTAATAACTGAGAACAAAGTGGAGGAGAAATTGTTGAAGTTAAACATACGAAAGGCAACTGGGGTGAATGGGATCTATCCAGTTATATTAAAGGACGCGGCAAAGGAAGTAAGCAAACCCTTAGCCATAATTATGAGAGCATCCTTAGTCAGGGGAGGTCCCCATGGTCTGGAGATGTGGAAATGTATCCTCGATTCACAAAGGTGGTTCAAAGGGTGACATAAATAATTATAGACATGTCAGTTTAACTTCTCTTCCAGGGAAAATAATGGAGTCATTGGTTAAAGAGGTGATACAGAATCACCTAGACAAGACAGCAGTAATAATTCAGACACAGCATGGGTTTGTTAAGGGAAAGTCTTGACTGACCAATCTGATTGGATACTATGATGTGATCACAAAGGAACTCTGGCGCCTCCGTAGCCAGGTGGGAAGGAGCAGCGGTGCGTAGCACACGCTTCTTGATTAGACTGGGGTTCGAGCCCGTCACCACCAAATATGGAGGATGCGGAAAGGTCAGGGAATGACCACCGCATATCCCAGAGCAACATGGCCTTAGTTGCTAATGCTACTAAAAGCCAAACAACAACAACAACGACAAAGGAACTGGATGCAAAAAATAATTTTGATATTGTATACTTGGATTTCAGGAGAGCTTTTGATACTGTTGCACATGGAAGGCTGCTGTACACATTGGAGTGGTATGGCATTAAGGGCAAGTTACTGCAATGGATAAAGGGATGGTTGAGTGAAGATGGCAGAGAGCGGTAATAAAAGGACACTGCTCTATGTGGACTAATGTTATTAGCGGAGTCTCCCAGAGTTCGGTGCTGGGCCCATTGTTGTTTTGTGTATTTATCAATGATATTGATGAAGGTATATCAGGCCTAATGTCCAAGTTTGCAGATGATACGAAGGTTGGCAGGGTTGTTAATGACAGTAAAGACATTATGATACTGCAACAGGATCTAGTAAAGTTAGGCAGATGGGCTGAGAAGTGGCAAAAGAAGTTTAACATTGACAAATGCAAAGTACTCCATATGGGTAGCAGTAACCCAAGAGAAATGTACCAACTGTGTGGTACTACACTCAGGGAGGTGGAGAAAATGAAAAAGACCTGGGGTAACTGCGCAGTCAGTTATGAAGTTCTCTGAGCAATGTAGATGGGCTGTCAGAGAAGGTCATGGAGTTTTGTCAATGATATATAGGAATTTTGCTAGCAGAGAGAAGAACGTGATTATACCTTTGTATAAGGCAATGGTCAGGCCACACCTTGAGCACTGTATACAGGTCTGGAAGCCTGTATACAGTACTCAAGTACAGAGAAGGGCAACAAGATTGGTGAGAGGAACAAAGGGATGAGCTTACGAAGAAAGGCTTAAGTTCTACAAGTTGCAGCAGTTGGAGACCAGGCACCTGCAAGGTGATCTGATCTGATCGAGGTGTATAAGGCCTTGAATGGTTTGAGCAGGCTCAAAGCTGACGGGATACTTCCGCTTGCTCAGATTAAGAACCTGCGGGGTATAGATTCGAATTGAGGAAAGACAATTGTAGAATAGATGTGCAGAAGTTTGCCTTTAGCCAGCAGGTAGTTGATTGCTGGAACAGACTTCCATTTGTTGTTGTGGAAGTTGATAGCTTAAATAAATTTAAGGCTGAACTAGACAAACATTTGGAGTGACCGGATGGGTGAAATGAGAAGGGTTTTTTTTTGGCTGATGCTGTATAAGCTTGCTTCCTTGTATCATATGCCTCAACTAATGCTAACTCCACAATGTCTTTTCAGGGAGTGATGTTATTCTAGTCTTCTCAATGAACTGGGAACATTCTTCAATAGATACAAAGAAATGTACAAATACAATATTCAGGACACAAATAACATAATATAGCTTATTAAATGCCAACAAAACAAACACGTGCTATATAGGTAGGTAGCACAATGGCTAAATATGGATCATTCAAGACAGCAAACACCAGAGCATATTATCCTAATAATAGTGTACAATCGAACCACTCAATAACTGAACTTAGCCAACATGCACAATCTTTCAATTACACCCCATTAATAGATTCTGCAATAACTCTAATCAGATTAAATTCCAATTATAAATTAATTCAATATGAGGCTTTGGCCATTGAATGGTTTTGTCAGAACACATCATACAAAGTTTTAAAAGCAAAATTATTGGTAAGCCTTTCGCCAATATGGCACTTAATGTGTTAAGTTTCCCCCACGTGATACAGTAGTGCATTCCGAGAGTTAAAATCATTATAAAGTCAGCTACCTTTGCTTACCATGAAAACCAACTGATGATGATAGTATCGAAAGTCTTACATTGGGGCTCTATTTTTAATACACTTGATTCTTAATATGTAATTCCGATTCTTCTTTTATAGACGACAACCTGGGAAAAAGCTGTACACTTTCTTCCTTAGGGCATGTTTTTAAATAGTTTAATTTCAACTCTTTTCACCTCTTATGAGAAATAAGCCGCATGTATTTTTTTAATGTCTGGCTCTAAAATAAGTATGTAGGAATAGTCAAACTCATCATAACTTATCATATCATAATAACCAATAATTTCTACGATTACTAACCTGAACACTTCCCATTTTGAATTTGTTTTGTTAAAAATATCAGTCAGTTGCGCTGAAAAGCATTTTAAAATTTTCATAAACCAGTATAATCTTTGTAAAAATAAATTCCTTTCTCTTTACCCTTGGCAGTAATTATTTCTTTGAATAAATCCACATCAATACACTGTGATCGCTACCATATTGGTTCTTTTACTTGAAAATTCTTAATAGATGATGAATCACTATTACACTGAATAGGAAATCAAGTGTGCTGCTTTCTCTTTATTTTAACTTGTCTATTTATTTTTCAGTTTTATAATATTTTGTCTTAAAGGATAAGTTTGTTCACAGTGTCATCGTGTGATGACAATACAGCATGAAGATTATTCTTTGGCTTTCACGTCAATATTGTAGTGAATGATTGATGTTAATTGAAGTTTCAAGAACCACTGTGTTTTTATTCAAGTAATAAAACATCAGCATGCTTCACTTATGTGGGTTTCTATTTTCTACACTTTTTTGCTTTCCTTTTCCATTGGACCCTCTTCTAAAATTGGATTTTAGTTTGAAAACATCAAAAAAAGCTTTTGCCACAATGGTGACCTTAAGCCACTTTTCATACACAATCTTTCTAGCAGAAATTTTTTGAAAATATTGGATTGTGGACCTCATGGATAACCATTCAAGGATAGAACTCAGAGAATTTATACTTATCTATTTTGCATCGTTACATATAAAATATTCAGAAAGACATGGAAGAAGTGAAATTAAAAAAAAAAAAAAAAGGAAGTTCCATACATTACTCGGCTGCCATTTGTGGACCACTTATGAGTGTTTTTTTTTTTTTTTGTCACTGAAAAATTTTAAATTAGCTGAAAGCAGGAAGTGACATATGCATATCTTTTTTTTTTTTACAATTAAATGATTCAGTTAAAAATGACTCAATTCCATTAAATGACCTACTTATAAAAGTACTTACTTTGGTAAACTGTTAAGAAGTATTTTGTTAGCATATTCCCGTAAGTATTTCTGAAATGTTGATGCCAACGATAACATGGGAGGCCCTGTGCTTAGCTGTGTACACTGAACTAGACATTTTTTATAAAAGACGAACAGATCACCACAAGATGGAAGAACTACAGTTCCACCAGTTTCAGGCCTTGGTAATGCTGTTTTCTGTATATCTTCAACAAACTTCTCCATTAACTGAGAAAGATTCCTGAAAATAATAAAAACTTCAATGTTTGCAATAATAATAATAAATTTCTTAAATTAAAAAGGAAAAAGATCATCACACAATTAAAAATTATGTGTAGTGTTAAATAAAGTACTATATTATATGTTACCTATCTTGAGATTCCACATATATATTTAAATGAGGTTCAAAGCAACGTGAAATTATGCCTTGGAAAGGATTCAGTTTTGGCTTTATTACAGTATTCTAGAAATAGAACAATAAATATACATATTAAGCATAAAATACTTCACTTCTATTATGGAATATTACAAGATTTAAAAATGGAGAATAAATATTCATGAATAGCTGCACATTACAAAAATGTGACCGTGAGGATTACCTAATACTGAAAAATAAAATAAATTACCGTACTTATTATTGACAAAAGAAAAACAAAAACCATAATTCATACTAAATTTTGCAAATAAAGAAGAAATTTTATTGCGATGCTGATTATGAATAATCCAATATTTCTTGTTGCCAAAAACAAAACTAAAATATCAACTTTTTTCAAACTGCTATACCACTATAATTACAATAACATTCTAAATTTATATGAACAAGTTAGTGCAAAGCATAATTTTAGTTGATAGTAAATCAACTAAATTGGTGAAACGGCATCATTTTTGTTACATCTCAAATTGTGAACAGCTTCACAACAATGAGTTGTCTGTTATACATCTCCAGTAGAGAAGACTAATGTTAGTTATTCTTGGCAAATACCACTGCCCAGATGGCACTGTTTCAAAGTGTGTTGGCTTCTTGTCAGTGGGTGGGCCCATAGTCTGAGGCTTTCAGCCCTAAAACCTTTTTAGTACTTTGCTATCGTACACCATCTGTGATGGAATCTGCCAAGAACAACTAACATTAGTCTTCTCAACTGAGGAAACATTGCTTATTCCAGGTAGTGCAATAACAGACGACTCTTGAAGGCATCCACAATATGAGATGTAACAAAAACAATGCCATTTCACTTACTTCAGTGATTTACTAGGAACTAAAATGATGCTGTGCACTAACTTGTTCGTCTAGGAAATTTCCCATAGTCTGAGGCTTTCTGCTCTAACTCTTATTAATACTTTACTATCGCACACTGTCTGGCATCTCTCATATTATGAAGTTAAACTTCATAATTAGGTTATAAAGTTTAACTCACTGTACCACTGGGGTACCTACCTGCCCACCAATTAGAAGCCAAGCTTTGAAACGGGGCCGTTTGGGTGGTAGTATCCATCAAGAATAAGTAAACTAACATTAGTCTTCCCTACTGGAGAAGCATATCTGAGGTAGTGTGCAATTGCAGGCAACTCGTTCTGAAGCCATTCACAATTTGAGAAGTAACAAAAATGATAGCATTTCACCTAATTTGGTGATTTACTATGAACTAAAATGATGCTTTGCACTAACTTGTTTGTCTAGTAAATTTCCTGCAGTCTGAGGCTTTCAACCCTAGACCTTTTTTTAGTACATTCTAAATTTATTAACCACCATCACTAAAATGTTCAAAAAGTTATGAAAAATTATAAAAATATGGATGGCACCCACTATGATTAAAATATTTGTTGTGCATACATTTAATAACACCACGAAACTACTAAAAGAATTTAGTAAACAATTTGTTTAATTCTGATTTTTTTTATGCTATCTTTCACATATCACTTATGTGGTGATCGGATTTTGCAATGATAATAGTTCTTGTTAACTTGTTTTAATTTTTCCATACTACAGCAATACAACCACTCACAAAATATGTTTAAAATGACTTTTTCTATTCACTCTTTTCAGGTTTCTTGAAAAACTATGAAATGCTATCTCAGTTATATTTGATATATATAAAGCTGAATACTGTTTGCATATACTTTCTGTTTTACCAATCAGCACTAATGTAAATGGTAGCTGTTGCCTATACCAAGTGATCAAGGCATTGTGTGTGTGTGTGTGTGTGAGAGAGAGAGAGAGAGAGAGAGAGAGAGAGAGAGAGAGAGAGAGAGAGAGAGAGAGAGAGAGAGAGATACTGGTTGGTTGGTTGGTTTAGGGATTTTCTCCACAACGGCAACTAATGCTAAGCAAATCATGATTAACAGGAGTTATGTGGATTCGGTCATTAATACTGAGCATGAGATACAGTAGAAAATTTTTCATATAAATCTGCTTTAAATGACTTGATTCCAATAAGTTATGCTGGACTAATCAGGGATCTAAAAGTTATGGGATTAGCAGCTTGATTTTAGAATCAAGGAGGATCAGTTTACTGTGAACAGGGAGTGACAATAAAAGTAGTATGGCATGGGAGAGTGCTCATCTGTCAGTCAGTTAGGCATTACAATATATGTTTTTGCAAAGAGCACCTGAGTGATGGAGTTTGCTTGATTTGCAGGAGTATATTATGAATTTGTCTTGCCATATTAATGTCCATCAGTCAATATAATCCTGCTGTATAGTGGATAAGTAGTCCATATATGGAACCAAGGTGAATGATGAAACAGGAATGAGTGAATATGGATTTCTGGCAGTTTAAGCTACCTTCTCATTTTCGAAGACTCCAGAATGGCCTGGAATCCACTAGAACTGAACTACTGTTTTTGCATTCAGTGAGATGTATCAAATGTGATCTGATCTCTTTCAAAAGAGGCAATTTACAATGAAAAACAATTAATTACTGTACTTAGTGATCCATATATATTCCAATATGTTGATCAGGCATGTTGCTGACATGTCAAAAACATTCTGATTGTGCAAATTTTTATTATATATCAGGATGGCTAGAGAAGATTTTCTCTTTATGTGGTGATCATTTGGGCTATTTTACCTCTCAAGATGATCTTTGTACCTTTGACCATACATTCCAAAATCTTCACTTCCACTAAGGTTAAAGTGACTGGTCTACTGTTGCCCTTCTGATCCCTAGACCTTTTTGTAATGACAAGACATTAGCACTTAGCAATAGAAAATACCTATAATGCAAGAAAGCAAGCTTATACAGCGATAGCCAAAAAAAAAAAAAAAAACCCATTTCCCATTTCACCCATCCATTCACTCCAAACATTTGTCCAGTTCTTCCTTGAATTTATTTAAGGTATCAACTTCCACAATGAAAGACAGATGTTTGTTCCAGCAATCTACTACCTGCTGGCGCTAAAGGCAAATTTCCACACGTCTATTCTACAGCTGTATTTTTAAATTTAAGTTTATGTCCCTCAGGTTCGTAATCTGAGCAAGAGGAAGACTCCCATCAGAATTGAGCCTGCTCAAATCATTCAAGACCTAATACACATCAATAAAAGTAGTTCAATAAGATCACATCGCAGGTGCCTAATCCCCAGACACTGCAATTTGCAGAAATTAAACCTTTCTTAGTAAGAGGACCTCTCTGTTCCACTCACCAATCTTGTTGCTCTTCTCTGTACTCCATCTAGCAACTCCACATCCTTCCTAAAATGAGGCCTTCAGACCAGTATGCAGTACTCAAGGTGCAGCCTGACCACTGCCTTATACAAAGGGATAATCACCTCCTTATCCCTGCTGGAAAAAATTCCTGTATATCATTGAGAAGACCGTATGACTTGCTCTGGCAGCCTGTCTGCACTGCTCAGAAAACTTCATATCTGACTGCACAATTACCCCAGGTCTTTTTCATTCTCCACTACCATGAGTGTAGTACTACACAGTTGGTATGTTACTCTAGGGTTACTGCACTATATATATATATACTTTGCATTTGTCAATGTTCAACCCATCTGCCCAACTTTTCAAGATTCCGTTGCATTAGCATACTGTCATTAACAACCCTGCTAACCTTCATATCATCTGCAAACTTCAGCATTATATTTTCGTCAATATCATTGATATATATACAAAACAACAATGGGTTCAACACTGAGGAACTTCACTAATTAGTCCAAGAAGAGCAGTGCCCACTGATTATCACTCTGTCTTCTCCTACTCAACCATCCTTTTATCCATTGTAGCAACTTGCCCTTAATGCCATACTGCTCCAATTTGTACAGTAGTCGTCCATGTGCAACAATATCAAAAATCTTTCCTGAAATCAAAGTATATGACATCAGAATTATTTTTTGCATCCTGTTCCTTTGTGACTACGGCATAGTATCCAATTAAATTGGTCAGACAAGACTCCCCTTAACAAATCCATGCCATGTCTGAATTATTACTGCAGTCTTGTCTAGATGATCCTGCAATGCTTTAACCAGACTCCATTATTTTCCCAGGAACAGAAGTTAAACTAACAGGTCTGTAATTACTCTTGTCACCCTTTGATTCCTCTTTGTGAATTGGGGATACATTCGCACATCTCCAGTCAGTGGGGCCCTCCCCTGAGCCCGAGAATACTCTCATAATTGTGGCTAAGGGTTTTCTTACTTCCTTTGCCACCTCCTTTAATATAACTGGATAGATCCCATCTACCCCAGGTGACATTCTTATGTTTAACTTCAACAATTTCTCCTCCAGTTTGCTTTCAGTTACAAAATCATTTACTTCCATGTTAGTTTAATAAGCTTCTGTCCTCCACTACCCTACAGAATTCCTCACATCTGTAAATTTAGGTGGAAAATACTCATTCAGTTTGTCCGTTATCTAAACAGAATCATCAACAGTCAAACCACTGATATCAAGTCGACCAATCTGATTCATTCTTTTCCTTTTATAGCTTAAATAAGTAAAGTAGTCTTTGCTGTTTTTCTTTGCATCCTTTGCCACAGATTTCCCATAATCTGCATTCTCCTGCCTAACCTCCTTTCTGATTTGATTACAAACTAGTTTATATCTACCATAGGCTTCTGTGTCACCTGATAATTTATATGCATTGCATGCATTTTTTTTTTTTTCTCTTCCACAAGTCTCGTTAGTTCGTTTGACATCCATTTAGGCTTAAATCTTGAACAGTATTTCTTAATAGGTATGATGTTTGTTTGTTATTAGGAGCATTAGCAACTAAGGCCATATTGCTCCGGGATATGCAGTGGTCATTCCCTGACCTTTCCGCATCCTCCGTATTTGGTAGTGACGGGCTCGAACCCCGGTCTAATCAAGAAGCATGTGCTACGCACTGCTGCTCCTTCCCACCTGGCTACGGAGGCGCCCCTTAACAGGTATGAAAGGCGTGGTAACTTCCAAGATTAGTTTCTTGAATGCTTCCGATTTAGAATTTGTTTTTGGTAACATTATCAGTTGGTCCCACAGTATAGAATTTAAAAACTGTCAGAGACTACCATAGTCACCTTTATGAATGCAAAACCCCTTTCCTTTACCCCTGATTGTAGTTACATCTTTAAGTAAATCCACAAGTAATCTGTGATCACTGCCACTTAGTGATTCCTTCATTTGCAGATTCTTAATGCATGAATAATCACTGCTGATAATCAGATCAAGAGTATTACTCCCTCTAGTTGCCTCCCGAACATTCTGCTGTAGAAAGCAGTCATCCAGTAAATACACAAGTCTTGCTAGTGTGTAAGTGACCAACCCACAAGTTCCGATCAATATCTGGAAAAGTTAAAAAAAAAATCCCCCTTTATAAGACATTCTGATTTCTCTATTTCGCCATACAGTTGTTCATTGTACTCATTAGTCATTATGCCTATAACACACTCCTACTCTCATCTTTGCTTTCCCATTGCTTATGTTATACCAAACTGACTCAACACTGCACTGGCCATCCATGCCTACCGGATGCACTGCCTTAGATTTTATGTGTTTCCTAACTAACAGCATAACCCCTCTTCCCTTCCTATCCTTTTTGTACACATTGTACTCCCCAAATTCCAATTCTGCACTGCTTATATCTATGTGACACCATGTCTCCGAAATCCCAACGATATCTGCCTTTGATGTCTTGATGAGCACTTCAAATTCATCAATTTTATTAACTATACTCCTAGCATTAGTGTATATGCAAGTATATATGCACCTGTTCTTACTCTTAGTTATCCAAACACAGCCCATGTATTTACTTGTTCCATGATGAATTCCAGCAGTTCTAGAAATTTCTAGCACCTTTGCTTCCCAGGCTGCTGTTCATTCCAATAAAAACAGTGCAAGAATTGCTTTAACCTCTGCCGGTGGCCGTAGTTAATCTATTAGTTTGTGTATCCCCTCCAAGCTATCAGTTTTCTGGGCCACCTAACACTGTCTCGATAGCATCAATAAATATTCTTGCACCCTCTCCTATTAACAAGCACAGACCACACTGAAAAAAATTCTACCCCATGAGCCTTGTAAAATCTCTCCAGGGTAGAATTTCTTGACAAGGCTCTCATCATATACTCCCTCCTATCGTGTCTGGGCAGAATTGCAGACACTTTGAAATTTAACCCTAACTCGTGACTTTTTTCCAGCATTGATCTGTACTTGTTAAGTAAATCTGCAGATCTCTTACTCTTAAGGTCATTAGTGCCAACGTGTACAATACTATCACTTTTGTGCCCTTAAAAGATATCTGCCCTACAACGTCATCAACTTTTGCCCCTGGCAGATATACCCTGTTCCTGTTCTACCTATCTCTTTTTGCATTTCTCCAAGTCAAGAATGATTAACCTTAAAGGTCTGGTGCATATCTTTGAAGCCCCTTTCAATACTGATTAATAAATACTACTGGTACCTGGGCCCTTATCCACTTTTAGGCTTAATTTGTTTGTTAGACTCTTGTATAATAATATATAGCTTGCAGAACTGAGATATATTAGCAAAAAATATCCTCCACCTCAAAAGGAACTTCCTACTGAGAAGCGCAACACAGAGTATTTATTCAGCTCACTAGTGACATCTGCTGGATTATTTATGATTCTACCATTTCCAAAGGTCCTATCTGGTTTAATCTTTTTTCCATTCATATTTACAAATGAATAAAATTCCTTGTTCCCATTCTTGGTTCTCATAGCTAATGATTTCACAATACTCAGACTTTGCCTACCTTATCCTCTCTGTGGCATCATTACAACTCAACTTATAATTATATGAATCTGAGCTATCTGTCATTCTTGCTAAATCCCTTTTTATTCATCTTAGCATCCTCCTTGTGTAGAAAGCTACAAGTGCACTCATACGTTAATGAATCAATGCACTTATAAATTTGATGATGGACGTCTTGAAAGAAACTGTCCTTTCTTATATATTTCATTTCAACTGAGTTTAAGAACCTCCTTAGGCTATCTATTTGAAAAATTCCCTTTCTTCAAATTAAAACTCCAGCCCTTATCCTCGAATGTGAAATTCTGATTTGCAATTGTCTACTTTAGAACACTAAGGCTATTTGCTGCTAATGGATCCTGTATCATCATATTTGTGACATTATTTGGATCACTGATGATGACCAGACCAAAGAATATTCTTGCCCTTTGTACTCTTCTGTGCATTCATACAGATGTCATCAAGCTGATTCAAAAAATTTACCCCATAAGTCAAGGTGCCAGTCCATGATTTCTAATTTAAGATGAAATTTCCCATAACAAGACTGAGTGTCTCATTACAAAAGAAGATGCATATAGAGACTTTTATCATATCATTTGCTATTATTCAGTCTGTTGCCACTCACACTCTCAACTTTCCTATAATTCTTCCCTGTCCTTACTATAAACACTGTATATTCCAAAATGAAATTTGTCATCCCTATATCAAGGTGACACCACCTTTATATAGGGTGGTGTCATACATCCCTTATAACTATTGAAGCATGTTGCACCATCAGTAGCCTGTAGTATATTGCTTCTATCACATACTGAACTGATGAATGATCATCCATGGTCTTGTTAGATCGCAGTTTGCTCTTGGTCTCTGAAAGCCTCTCATCTGAATCCTGGAGTAGAGTACAAGTGTAACATTGGCCCATATCACTGATCAATTTCACATTATTAGCTCTCCTGTTTCCTCTGCCTCCCCACTAAGAGTTTCTCAGAAACCCTAAAACTTCTTCAATGATTTCCATTCCCGCAAAATTCCTTTTACCAACTACAGCAGGGCCATGTTAATAACCTCCCCACACCAAAAGCTTTGCAGTCTCTCAAGCCTAGGATTAACTGACGAGACTCATCATAAAATTCCTCCTACTGTTGCTGAGTAGAATTGCAGAAAAATATATTTTGCCTCAATTCAAAACACCTTTTCAGCGAAATTCCCAATACATTTAATATCATTAGTACCAATGTCTATAATCAAATGTTCATATCTATAATCAAATCAAAATCTCATTAGTTCACATGAAAACTGATAACTAATTAGTTACACCATTGATTGTTACATAAAATATTTCCAACTTAGAATCACATTTTAATGGGGTTTGATTTATTGGGAAGGACATATCGTGTAGTTTATGTTCACTCAGTCATCAATATTCCACTTTGATATGAGCCCCCCCCCCCTTGTGATCAAGAGAATATACTAGCTTTCTCTAGGTTTGCTTGTGCATGCTTGTTTTGATTATTGCAATAGCATCAGTGATCTGCTGTAGCCCCTGTGCTATGTGTACCAAAGGAAGAGTACTTCAAGTCTGTGGTGAAATTGCGGATTCGCCACAACAAGTCTGTGGCGAATGCATGGAATTGTGGACAATCACTGAGCTTAAGAGCCCATATAAGTTGAATCCTATATGCATGCAGTCTTGTGCACCTATGCAGCACCTTGTGCATTGTTGAATGAGGAATCTGCAATTCCTGACCACACACGTGAACAGATTTCTGAAGATTAAGCATAAATGATTCTGAGATCAATTCCACATCTTTAGCAATTATGCTTGCACCTGGATTGTGGCTGCTGTGAGACATTTCCAGTTTCCATGATTTTCTTATTCCATTCATATACTAATAGCCAATTTCATGACATCCTTTTGTCTGAAATCTGTGTTGCTGCCAAGTCACCAGGTTTAATCTACTCTAGAGAATCAACTCATTTTCTCAGCAACCCAATTTCATGTATCAATGTGCCAAGTTTAAATTGCAGATAATCACTCATCCTGCATCTAGTGCCCAGCAATGATTCAATAGTCACATTATGATCCCTTCAAGAATAGCCTACAAATTACTGCCCAAAGTACTGCCAGTCTCAGTCAGAACTGAGTCATGTACCATATTTTTGAATAAGTCCAACATCTTGTAAAATATATATATACTACATTGCTATGTAAGGACAGAATAATTTAGAAAACTTTAATTAAAAGTTACACAAGGTAGGAAAAACATTCTGAAACTCTGGTTTTCTTGTCAATGGCAAATAACACAAAAATATTATAAAAATGACCAAGCATTTATGTGTTACTAGTAAGATAAGTATAAAGAAAAGACTTTTCCTGTACATTTCTTTCAATGCAGTTTAGTGTAGTGTGTTTATTTTACAAATAGCTTATACCTGCACTATTAATGATGCACTTCAGCTCTTTTGTATTCAATGAACATATGTCTGGTTTTTCAACCTTCAAGTGATTCACATGGTATAAGGGAACTGAAACCTGTTATATTAGAATATAAGAAATTCCAATAACCTTTCATGTCTGTAATTATTATATAAAAAAATTATCATATAGACATTTATTTATAAAAATATTTTTATTATAAAAAAGATGGAAGATGTATATCTCTGCTGACAAGCATGAACAAATCATAAACTTCTCAACCTAAGACTTACCTTCTCTTACATAAGGTAAATCTTAGTCTTAAGTCTAAAAGTGGCTTGCTCTTACCTTTGTTTACCTTGGCCTTGTTTCTCTGTTTCAGTGCTTTATAATCGTGAATTTACCTGAATGGTGAGTTCTAATGAAACATGTAGACTGTATCTAGATTTTGGCTATTTAGTGAGCAAAATTTAACTTAATACTTAATTTTAAATCATTTCACTGAAGCCACATCTACTTGTTATAACATAGAACAAGCTATATACAGCTATTTTCTTTTGTGTGTAATGAGCTACAATAAGCTGTTTTGGAAAATTTATTTCCAAAACATTTTTAAATTGGCACTATTACAGTGTAATATTTAGTTACTAGAGTATCATAATAACTAGTATGATCTATTTTAAAAGACATATAAATCATTTCTCTAGTGGATACAATGCCACCTGTGTTAGTGAACAACTACAAAGAGAATCTTTAAATAGTAATTCAATTATTTACATTAACTTTTATTGAAGGGAATAATTATATTCCCTTCAATAAAACAAGTTTTAACACAAAATATAAAAAACTTAATTGTTACAATCATAAACATAATTTTACCTCCCTGATCGTATAATAATTCTTTCTTGCCTGTTGAAACTGCAGGATTTTTAAACATGAAAAGGGCTTAAAACTGAGTCATGATTGGCTCTTTCAGTTTTTATGTCCTAACTTGCCCAATTTCACAAACATGAAATAGGGCAAGGTTATGCTATGAAATGTTTCCATGCTTTCAGTTGTCTAGGCCTAGTTAACCACATATATAAAAGTATACTGCCATCATAGTAAGATTGCTGAGCTCTGAAAAATTCTAAAAAAAATTAACTAATATATTAAAGAAAATATAGGACAGAAGCAGCATTTATCCTTTTTTTTTTTTTTTTTTTTTTTGTTTTAGGATAATTTTCAACTTTGTCAGACTTCATTATGTATATGATTACTGTCATAGCTGCGTGGTCAGGAGCGAGAGTGCAGTAGCACACACACTCTTTGAGTGGACAATGGTTCAAGCCAGCAAATGCTAAATATGATTAGCAATTGTATTCATGATTTATTGTAAACTCCTCTGACTTGGTAGTTGTGGCAGAGTATAAACAAGAAAAGTGGATATTTTGAGTTGGAATGGGAATAACCAAAATGCTAAGCTGGAATTTATAAGAAAAGAGAGTTTGAATGGCTGACTAAGTGGTGTATTTATTGCACACCTTCTTGATGGTAAGCCCTGTTATGTCACTTAGGTGGCGACAACATGTAGAGTGGTTCTCTTCAAGATGCCTGGTCAGTGTGAAGAGAAAAAGACCAAACCCTCCAGCAAATGAGAGCATGACAAAAAAAATGTCCCTCAGTCCCCAGCAGCTTTCACTCCCCCTCTTACAGCAGAGAGAGGATCAGAGTGGAAGCAGAGAGTGCTAAGAATCTCTGGGTACGACCAGGCTGCCATGCATGGAAACTGAACTTGGCCTGTTACAATATAAGATCGCTCATTGGTGATGATAGGATATTAGAGCTGGAAAAGGAATTAGAAAATGTGAATTGGAATATCATTGGTTTGGCTGAAACAGGAAGAAGAAATGAATCACTTATAAGTTTATCAAGTGGAAATCTGCTATACACCAATGGAAACAGTGAAAGGAGCAAAGGTGGAGTTGGCTTTCTGGTCCATAAAGATATAAAAAACAACATTTTGGAATTCAAAAGTGCATCACTCAGGATTTCTAAGAGGTACAAGCTAAAGGTTATAATGATTTATGCACCAACACCGAGCCATGATGATGAAGAGGTTGAAGAAATGTACACCGAAATTGAGAGCCTTCTAGGTGAGCATAAAATCCACTACACTATCATTATGGAAGGCCTTCAATGCTAAGGTTGGAAAGAGACAAAACAGCGTAGAAAGGGGACCTATAGGAAATTTCAGAATTGGTGAAAGACTTGTGGAATTTGCAGAATTTCGAGGAATGTCAGTAATGAACACTTTTTTCAAGAAAAGGCTGAACAGAAAGTGGACAGGGAAGAGCCCAAATGGATTAATAACTAATGAAATCGACTTCATCCTCACTAACAGAAGATATATCGTGAATGATGTTACTGTCTTGAACAAGGTTGGAAGAGATCACAGAATGGTAAGATGCACACTTGATATAGATGTAAGAAAAGAAAGGAAAAAACTGACTCAAGTAAATAATACGAAGGTCTCTGAGATAACAGAAGAGGAGAAAAACAGTATGTACCAGAACTTAAGAACAAGTTTGAGCTTTTGCAGACTGTTCAGGACCAAGATATTGATGAGGAACAGTACAACTTTCTCAAAGTAATAAAGCCCAAGAAACCTATACGTAAAAAGAAATCCAAAGAAGAAAAAATTAGTCAAGAAACACTTGTCATGATGAACTGAAGATGACAAATGAACAGCAAGCTAAACACTAACAAGGATAAAATTGAGTATACTGAGTTATGCAAAGCCATTAGAAAGACTCAGAAAGGACATAAGAAGATTTAACACATGAAAAGTAGAACAAGCATTAAGGGAAAACAAAGGACTTAAATCAGCAGCCATGAGCAGTAATACAGAAAGACAAATGAGACTGAAACTGAAGAATAGCGATGGTGTACTTATAAATAGCAGAAAAGGCATAATTCAAATGGCAGAAGACTACTATAGAGAATTATACAAGGAGCAAGGGAATGATGCCAGCAATTGGTAAGATGGATCACAAATTAGTAACACATACAACATACCCGATATCCTTCCTGGTGAGGTAGAACATGCATTGAAGAAAATGAAGAATCGGAAAGCCCCAGGGGAAGATGAAGTTACTGTAGAGTTGTTAAAATTGGGAGGAAGAGACTCTTCACAAAATGTATTAGAAAAGGCACAATGCCTGAGGAGTAGAATAATGCAATCATAGTTTTGCTGCATAAGAAAGGAGATAAATCAGAAACTGGAAATTATAGACCAATTAGCTTGTTATCCCACATCTCCTTGTTGTTCACAAGGGTCATTACTAACAGATTAGAAAGAATACTTGATGAAACTTAACTGAAAGAGCAAGCTGGCTTTAGGACAGGATTCTCAACTATAGATCACCTTCATGTAATATCACAGCTAATAGAAAAAGCAAATAAATATAAAACACCATTATGCCTGGCATTTGTGGATTATGAAAAGGCATTTTACTCCATACAGCAGAAGGCAATGGCAAAGACAAGGCATAGATACCCCATATATTATGATCTTGAAGACAAAGACAGAAGCAAATTTAAAATTGAGAAAGGAGTTCAACAAGGAGACACAATATCACAATCGAAGTTGTTTACTGCTGCCCTTGAGGAAGCTTTCAGAAGATTAGAGTACCTAAACCATTTACAATTTGCAGATGACATTGTGATCATAAGCCATGATCCCAAAGAATTAGAGGAAAATCTTAATCAGTAATGTAGAGTTAGTAAGGATTTTGGACTAAAGATGAATATGGCTAAAAAAAGTAATGATGAACAATTATGCCACAGAAAGGGATTATTGAAGGAGCAGTAACTGAAAAGGCAGATTCATATACTTATCTGGGACAAGTCATTAGCTGTAATAATGATAAATGCTAAATGCCGGAAATCATGAGAAGAATAAATTTTGGATAGATAACATTCAGAAAATATAGTCACATACTGAGGAGCAATATCCCAATTTGTCTGAAACATAAAATAATGAACCAATGTATACTCCCCACCATGACTTATGGAAGTGAAACTTGGGCACCACCAAAAGAATGGAAGAGAAGCTGAGAACTACACAGCGACGAATGGAATGAATTATATTAGGACTCAGACTGTCAGATAAAAAGAGAAACACATGGATTAGGCAGCAAACTCAAGTAAAGGACATCCTTATCAAAACTAAAGAACTAAAATGGTCTTAGGCAGGACATATAGCTTGAAGGCATGATGACAGATGGACTAAGAAAATAACAGAATGGTACCCAAGAGGAGCTAGAAGAAAACCTGGAAGACAACAACGGAGGTGGACAGATGAAATTCACGAGTTCATGGTTAGTAAATGGATGGCCATTGCACAAAACAGAAGGAACTGGAAAACTGGGTAGGCCTTCATCCTACAGTGGATCAAAAATGGCTGATTATGATGAAGTGGTATATTTATGGAATTTTTTATGTGTAAAAACAATTTTGTGTAAAATAGGACATGCCAGGCCACAAAATGTCTGGAGATGGCTATGAAGTTCCAGTGCTGCAAAAACTCAACATGCTTGTTCATAAGCACACATTTCAGCTGGAGGGAAAGTGGGGAGGGGGTAATTGTATGCTGTATATAAATTGTCAGTGTTCAGATCAGACATATGAGGTGTGCCAATAAAGTTCCTGGATTGGTGCAATAAAAAGAACACAAAGTGAAGGAGCTCAAAAATGATTTTATTTTTATTTAAAGTAATCACCAACTGACTGAACATACTTAATACACCATTCTAAAAGTTTCTGAAAAGAGATGATGTTCAGTTAGTTCAGCAATTACGTTTTTCTTTATGTCCTCACTATCCTGAAATCTCTTTCTTTTGGTGGCAGTTTTCACTTTGGGAAAGAGAAAGAAGTCTGCTGGTGCTAGTTTGGGAGAGTAGGGTGGATGGTTGATTTGTGCAATGCCATGTTTAGTCAGAAATGTCTTCACAATAAATGTGGAACAGGTGGGGGCACTGTTGTGCAACAAGAACCAGCTACCTTTCTCTTGAAACTGCAGCCTCACCCAGGAAATTCACTTCAATAGTCTCTGAAGCACCTGTACATAAAAAACAACATTGACTATCTTCCCTACAGGTACAAATTCCTTGTGAATCATACCGTTTGTCAAAAACCATTATCAGTTTTATCTTAATCCTGAATTTATGTAAACAAAACTTTTTGGACTTTGGTGATGATTTTGGAGTCCACTGCATGCTCTGATGCTTTATCTCTGGATCTTACTGAAACACCCAACACTGATCTCCAATAATAATACAGTCAAGGAAATTAGAATTGTCTTGACAAGTCTGGATGAAGTCTTTACATGGTGTCACTCTTTGTTGCTTCTGCTCATCCATGAGGCACAAATTTTGCACAGACCTTCTTTTACCCTAAATCTTCATGCAGAATTTGATGAATCATCTTATTCATATCCAACTCATCAGTCATCATTCTGATGGTCAAACAACAATCAGGCACCTCCGTAGCCAGGTGGGAAGGAGCAGCAGTGCGTAGCACACACTTCTTGATTAGACCGGGGTTCGAGCCCGTCACCACTAAATACGGAGGATGCGGAAAGGTCAGGGAATGGCCACCGCATATCCCGGAGCAATATGGCCTTAGTTGCTAATGCTCCTAAAAACCAAATAACAAACAAACAACAATCTGTTGCTATAATTTCCTGAACTTTTGCAATCCTGTCTTCATTTCAAGAGGTCGATGGATGCCCACTTCTTGGGTCATCATGAACATCCTCACAGTCATCTTTGAATCCCTTATACTGTTCAAACACACTGGTATGACTTAACTTTTCATTAGCATAAATAGTTTTAATATTTCATGCATTTCTGTTGCAGATTTTCCCAGTTTAAAGCAAAATTGATATTCACGCTTTACTCCAGTGGTTTTCAACCTTGTTTTAATAACAGCACCGCTAAGTAATTTATTTTATTCTGCAGCACCCATACTCAATTTTCTGCCTGTTAGACCCAATTCTCTCTATCTGTATATATATATATAATATTAAAAAATATATATGTTATATGATATTTATCACAATAATATAATTATAAAAATTACATTTCGTAATACAAATTATATATATACAGTATATAATTTTATTCTTTATACAGAGGTACTAAGTAAACATCAATTATAGATCACCACAAAATTAAAAAGATACTCTACACCTTTTTATAATGAAATAAACTTATAAATTAAAAAATAATAATAAGTTTAAGTAACTTAAACTCAAATTACGTGGCACCCCTGGAATGTTGTTGCGGCACCCTGGTTGAAAACCACTTCTTTACTCAACTGAAAAATTATGACACAGAACGTAGATCACCATTTATGTTACTAAAGGAACTAGTTGATACTTGTCACTTGCCAGTCTACTAGATAATCTCTGTACCGCCATCTGTTGGAGGAAGTCTCAACCATAACATACCATTTCTGTTTATTTTCAAACTCATTGAACACGACCACAACACCACAAGTCTAGGACTTTATTGCCATACCTTGTATATCTAAATAAACACTGCATATAAAGAGAAAGGCTAGAATTCTGACAGAAGCTGGATACTAAAAAACTCTTTGACAGAGAACTACCAATGCTAATAAGAAACATTTAATATTCTACACTTAACATAAGGAAGAATGATGCTTAAGTATGATATCAAAGACAACAACTCACTCGCCTTGAATAAACCTTGTTCTTTTCGGAAAAAAAATCCAAAATAATACCTCATGTTTGATATGGAAAACCCTTTTTGTTATGTCTGTGTATATATATATATATTTATGCTTTTATCTAAAAATATATTTTTTCCAATGAAACCTTTTTCTTTACAATTTAGAGAGCAGTTGTGTTTTTATGTCTTCAATAAAGATTAGTCTCTAAACCTGTGCTATTCTGAAAATCCTTTAGTTAAAATTTTTTGTTACCTCAGGTTAGGTTAGGTTATGTTATGTTAAGAAAATTCTTGTAGAGATAACATGAGATATTGTAAAACTTTTTTTTACATGTATTATGAAAATATTAATGAATATTTCTAATTACTGACTTAATTACTTTATGGTCTGAAGAATCCTCTTTCTCTGATTTCTCTTCCTTTTCCATGTCTTCAGAAAAAGGATTTGGTCCATCAGGTTCCTCAAATGGATTTGTATTTGGCTTTACCTAAAACAAAACACTTAAAGTCAAACAGTTTCTATTTCACAAGAGTTCCAAAAGTGAAATAGTACATACAGAAAATAGTCATTATATATAAAAAACAAACTAAATGAAACTAAAATAATAATAATACTAACACTACATAATGGAACAAGTTGACGCATTTTTTTACTGATTTAAAATATTTATTTATAATTCATATGCTGGTGTGAAATACGCTGTACGAGTACAAAACCAAAATCTGTATATTAAAGCAAGATAAATTATCTATCTGTCCCTGTTCAACATCATAAATCTAATACCAATCAATGAAGCT
The DNA here is from genome assembly GCF_048544385.1 of Mastigoproctus giganteus. Taxonomy (NCBI): domain Eukaryota; kingdom Metazoa; phylum Arthropoda; class Arachnida; order Uropygi; family Thelyphonidae; genus Mastigoproctus; species Mastigoproctus giganteus. The sequence goes on along the minus strand of NC_143583.1, from coordinate 91,989,165 downwards.
CTATGTACCATCACTTAAGCTATCTTTCTCTTAACATATTTGCTGCCAGAATGCAAACTTGCATCTAAACAAACCACAATTTTTGAGCCTTGATGCAAGTTTGTGTCCATTCAATTGTGGTCAATAAATGAGTACTGAAAACGAAAGGCACATGAAATGAACAACTGTTCAATAGCACAAGCTATTTTCATTAGAGCTGGGATTTTGCTTAGCATTGATTGCACTGTCTAGAGAGCTGTAAAAACTGTATACTTGATTCACAATTTCATATGTTCATTGCTTAGGTTTAAGTAATTTTATCTAGTTTAGTATTTTCCATAAGAAGAAAAGGTAAATTTTTTGAAGATTATGCTTGCTGAATTTTAATTCTTTAGTTTGTGAAAAACAAAACATCATCCTTAGTGTGTGTTTACTGATAAAATTTTGTGTAAAAAGTATTTTCCTAAAAAGTTTTACCCTAACAGGTTGATATAATGGATCCACAGTCTGGGAATGAAAAGGAACAGGGATGGACAGTATGCTGAAGCTGTTAACATTGAACTAGCTCTTTATAATATGTTACCTGACACTGAAATAGAATTCTATTCAAGTGATACAAATTCTGAATCTCATTCAAACACATCTTTTGATGCTAGAATGCTACAGATAACAGTGCCACTTGGAGTGATGATCCTTCACAAATGAAATCCACTCTATTTACTAAAACACAGGGCCTATTTGCTCCAGTGCCCCAATAAAAGCACCCCCACAGAAGTGGCCCAAGGCACACACAGAGGACCATTGCAAATATAAACAGCAGTGAACATGTCAGCCTGTTTGGCTTACTACCCTGAGATGATGACAACTTTATGAACTAGCAATTAGTCATTCATTATAGTAATTTCTTTATCAGAATATCCAGTCAATCTCTGCTAAGGACAGATGATGATTTTGTATGAAGAAATAGAAAGAGGAGAAAAATTTTTAATGTTGGAGAGTAATAATGGTAGTATTTGAATAGCTGAATTTGTTTTCAGCACAGAAGAATATTTGAATTATACTCAGAAGAAATTATTTCACTGAAGATCCTAGTCTCAGATATCAATTCTACACCTAATTTAAAAGTCACAGGATAAGTACGGAGCATCTCTTTAAATCCATATTCAGTACCTTAGATGAATATTTGGTTTTAGATTCCATACAGAGAAATGAAATCTTGTTACTAGCAGAGGCAGTAACAAGATGAAAATCTAATTTAAACTAGCAAACTAGTGAATACAGTTTATATATTATAATTTTACTTACACATAATTCATATTATTGCAACCATGTTTGCTATTATCTAGGATAGTAATGAATTTAATCCATGGAGGATTAAATTTGATTTGGTGGTTCCTTTTTGTAGCATATATGAAAATTGCATTGCACATTATTCACAGAAACCCATCATAAAGTACATTTGTAATGGGTTTCAGAGTTTAGTTATCATTTAATATGTGACAATTTACTCTCATATGCACAGTTAGTTATTTTGTGAACATCTAAAAGTGTTTACTTCTTTTTGGAACACCCTGTTTAATATCTGGAATCATTCTAATTAAGGTGAACTGAATAACAATTTAAATTAAAGTTAAGGTTTTAAAAAAGATTAAATCATTTTGAAAAAATGATTAAACCATACCAGAATTGAGCACAATAGCACACTCAGTTAGTACTTGAAATTAAAATTGGGAGTTCAAGTGGAAATTTAAATGAATATATGTGTATATTTATGATTTGATGTGCATATTTGATAAATATATGTGTATATTTGATTACATGAACTATTATTTGCTTTCCAAATAATAGTTCATGTAACCAAATTCATTAAATGAAAAATCAGGCTAATGAAAAGAAATTGTTGAAAAAATCATAATGTAAACTTGTAAATAATGATTTACATCAGAGAGATATGAATTTATGAAGGATAAAAACCCAAAGAGAGTAAAGAAAAAAACTAAACCATAGAGTAAATGACGACAGAAACCAAATAGGTAAGAAAAATGTTAAAATCACATTTTATTTACATATATGCAAACCACTTGAAGGCATAATTGCTACTGCTTTTATGCTATCAAATGAACTAAAATGAATCAAACTAAGGTGACTAAAATACCAAACAAAATCAGCATATTAAACAAAACATATTTGATTCTGTTAATTAAAGGACAAAAATCCACAGGTAATAAACCAAACAATGCCTAAATAAACCATAAAAGTCATGAAATTCAAAAGAACATGAGTACTGTATTTTATTACAGACAGTGTTATATTAGCAGACAAAGTAATGCTATAATTTGAATTTTTCAAAGACCACAACTAACCTGCACAAAGTGCTGCTGCCTCAAACTTTATATCTAATTAAATATACATTGTACAGAGCCATTTTGGGATGATTTTGTTCACTGTCTGTAATACAATACAGTACTTATTTAACATTCATTTCAATTTTCTAATTTTTATGTTTTATTATTTACAGCATTTTTCTTTCTTTAATTAATGGAATCAGGTTTTTGTTTTATTTGTTTTATTCAAAATGAATCAAACCCAAGAGTTTTAGTCACTGAGTCCGATTTGTTTTGGTCCCTCTATCCCCATCTGTATTTTCTATGTTGTGGCTTACAGTTTACTCAAAGTTGGAAATGGTTGTGCCCAGCATATTTATAAAGAGGATGTATGAGAATGACCGTTACATTTAGTCTTTTTGTTTTGCCTATTGTCTCACTGAAAAGGACTTGATAAGGTCTGAAGTGGTTTTATAAGCTATCACAGTAGGTTCCATGTTTGGGATTAACAGTCAGCACCTGGTTTATTTGGTGTTCCTATCTATGTACCTGTTAGTGGGCCTTGAACTTTAATGTATATTTAATTGGATATATAGTTTTTGAGACAACAGTGCTTTGTGCATTTTAGTTATGGGTATAGTCTGTGGGAAAAAACAGATTCTGAATTTATGCTAATATATTAACACAACAAGAAGGTCATTAGGCTCTTTATTTTAGCCTTTAAATTAATGAATTTCATTAATAACAACAACATTAGATAATTTATATTATGGGGTTTTTTTTTGGATCTGGTAACCTGAAAAAATGTGTAAATAGTTCATCTTACTTTTCTTCCAGTACATGTTAACAAAGACCTCTCAATTCCTTCTATGGTGATACCAGTAAATCGACGACCCAGTAGTACTTCAAAATTGGTTGTTTTCTGAATTGCAAAAAGGAGTAACCGTACATCTATTTCATGAACTCGAGAAGCCATAATTTTTGCTAATTCTTTCCTGTCAAAACAAAAGCAAAAATAAATTCGCAGGAAAAATAAAAGCTTATGTTATTTTTAATAAATGTTTACATTATTAAAATAAAACTTTCAAAATCATGCAGCTATGAACACTATAAACATATACTGTTTATATTGGTACTATATAAGTAGAACCAATAAAATAAAATGATGCAATGAAAAGCCAAATTTATTAAGCATCATTCTTGTAAAAAAAAAACCAAACAAACTTGTCACTTGATTCCATTAAGGTTATTTACCCAACCCATTCTTAACAAAAAATTAGGTAGCAAAGGTGTTCTAGTAGTTAATAATCCTTTGGCTACAAGAGAATTTTCATATACTAAGTTTACACTATACTTTCTTAAGTATATGTCCTTTAGTCTTTACCATCAATGAATTAAAAAGTATATCTCCATTATTTAGTACACTCAAACATTTTAAATCCTTATATATCTTGATAAGACTTAAATCCAAAAATCAAAGTCTCTTTTTGTAGGAATACTTCTATAAGATTTGATATTTTTCTCTCTCAGTAGGTTTACTTTTCTTGCAGTTGTGGAACTCTACCTAACTATAATTCATTTCACCACATAAAGAGAGCTCCAAATATGGGGGTAAGTGGGGAAGTATATTCTCAGAAAGGGTACAAAACAGACCCAACATTAAGATAAATTTCAATCATTGGATAAAGTGTTTACAACTTTATTTTTGCAAATCACTTAAATTATATAATATCCAATGCTGTACTTCTTTCCCTGTAAATATTATACGGCTTAGTTACCATGGTCAGGAATTTTCATGCAACTAATGGACTATACCCTAAAGAATTTGTCTTTTCAAAAAAAATAAATAAAATAAATAAATAAATAAGGTTGTGCCACTTTAAAATGAATTATGCCTGCATGTTTAATTATGTCTGCTCCCCTTTATCATCAGAGGTCTAAGAAAATTCTTTTGCATTATTCTGTTAGCATACCATATAGATTCTCTTTATCAAAAAGACAATTATCAATGTTCGGTTTTTCTTTTCAATGTTAAGAAAAATTAACTGAAATAAACAAAACAAAACTGGATTATGTTCTTACTTTAAGAAAAATAACACACACACACACACACACACACTATACATGGATGTAAGGTCTCATCAAAATGTTCAGTAAATGTTGCAAACCATTTATTTTATTCAATGTTAAATGTTTACATTCTTAGACAATGAAAACATTTTTCTAACATTTGTGGAAGTCTTCTTTTGTGAATTATTTTAGACAGTTCATTGTATTTGACTAGATTTCTTGAATCAACAAACTGTTTTCTTATTGTGTCACGTTTTAATTTTGAGGTTGGTTAAAAGTTTTGCAGTGTCAAAATCAGAAAAATAAAGTGGTTGTGGCAAGACAGGAATATTTTTGTTGATCAAAAACAGATAGATGGTGAGTTACATGTTGCATGGCACAGTCATGGTGAAGAAGCTAACTACAGGGTTGTTAAAATTAAAGTATCCCTATGTAGAGGGCTCTGGGGCAAGTTCTAAGTCTCATACTGAAGAGAAATTTGGACAACAGGTACAATAAAGAATATGCTTGGCATTTATTGGAAAAAAAAAAAAAAAATTAGTTACAAAATTTGCACTGGGGCAATACAAATCACTTGAACAGCGCTACAATTGTTCAATGTGTCCTCCATTTTGGTCAACAACAGTTTCATTTGAAATGTGCGTATACACTTGTCCATTTAAGCAGAAGTGGGCTTCATCACTCCAAAGGAAGTTCCATGGCCAAGCGATATCCACTGTCATTCATGCAAAAAATTGAAGTGCATATGTGAAACGAATATTTGCATCACCATGCTTTAGCTGCTGTAGCATGTGCACCTTGTAAGGATAGTACTGCAACACTTGACACATTACTATCCTTACAGTGGAATACAACCTATCCACTTCATGAGAAACAGCTGGCATACTTGCACTACCACATGGAGATTGACTTGATAAATCCATGACAGCCATAGCCACATCTTCAACACGAGAGCGGTCCACTCGTTTTCGACCTCTACCTGGTTGAACACCAAGATGTCCTGTCGCTTCAAATTTTCCAATCATTTTGCAGACAGCATAAGCAGTCATAGGTCCACTGGAATTCTATGATAGCAGCAGCTGCATTTTTGTTGTTCTGATGGTACAGCTTCACTAATAGCACCTTTTCCTGAAACATTGTTGGCATTGCTGCCGTAGTGCAGGCAAACATCTACTGTATGATTTTGAAGAGACTGCTTTGCTTTTATACAGTACAGTAGAGCTGAGTAGTGGCACTGTGGCAATAACTTATGCAAATAATGCAAGTTATTTGCATAATCATAACTAGTTACACGCCATACAGTGACAAATTTTGTAACTAATTTTTTTTTTTCCAATAAATGGCGAGCGCATTCTTTATTGTACCTGTTGTCCAAATTTCTCTTCAGTACGAGCTTTAGAACTCGCTTCAGAGCTACTTTAATTTTAAAATTAAAATTTAATTTTAATTTAAACAGAAGGAACTTTCCAGTTCCTTCTGTTTTGAGCACTGGCCATCCATTTACTACCCAAAAACTCATGAATTTCATCTATCCATCTCCGCCTTTGTCTTCCAGATTTTCTTCTAGCTCCTCTTGGGTACCATTCTGTTATTTTCTTAGTCCATCTGTCATCATGTCTTCGAGACAAGTGTCCTGCCCAAGACCATTTTAGTTCTTTAGTTTTGATAAGAATGTCCTTTACTTGAGTTTGCTACCTAATCCATGTGTTTCTCTTCTTATCTAACAGTCTGATTCCCAATATAATTAGTTCCATTCTTCACTGTGTAGTTCTCAGCTTCTCTTCCATTCTTTTGGTGAGTGCCCAAGTTTCACTTCCATAAGTCATGGTGGGGAGTATACATTGATTCATTATTTTACGTTTCAGACAAACTGGGATATTGCTCTTCAGTATGTGACTATATTTCCTGAATGCTATCCATCCAAAATTTATTCTTCTCTTGACTTCCAGCCATTTATCATTATTACAGCTAATAACTTGTCCCAGATAAGTATATGACTCCACCTTTTCAATTACTGCTCCTTCAATCATTATTTCCCTTTCCGTGGCATACTTGTTCATCATTACTTTTGTTTTAGCCATATTCATCTTTAGTCCAAAATCCTTACTAACTCTGCATAACTGATTAAGATTTTCCTCTAATTGTTTGGGATCGTGGCTTATGATCACAATGTCATCTGCAAATCATAAATGGTTTAGGTACTCTATGTTTACATTGACTCCTTTCTGCGACCAGTCTAATCGTCTGAAAGCTTCCTCAAGGGCAGCAGTAAACGGCTTCGGAGATAATGTGTCTCCTTGTCGAACTCCTTTCTCAATTTTAAATTTGCTGTTTTTGTCTAGTCTAATAAAGGAGGTAGCACTCTCATATATTTTCTTCAAAATCATAATATATGGGGTATCTATGCCTTGTCTTTCCAGTGCCCAAAACATTTGCCTTCTGCTGTATGGAGTCAAATGCCTTTTCATAATCCAAAAATGCCAGGCATAATGGTGTTTTATATTCATTTGCTTTCTCCATTAGCTGTGATATTACGTGAAGGTGATCCATAGTTGAGAATCCTGTCCTAAAGCCAGCTTGCTCTTTCGGTTGATTCTCATCAAGTATTCTTTCTAATCTGTTAGTAATGACCCTTGTGAACAACTTGTAGATGTGGGATAACAAGTTTCCTTTAATCTCCTTTCTTATGCAGCAAAACTATGATTGCATTATTCCACTGCTTAGGCATCACACCTTTTCTAATGCACTTTGTGAATAGTCTTGCCAGTTTTTGTGTTATGTCTCTTCCTCCCAATTTTAACAATTCTACAGCAATTTTATCTTCCCCGGGGGCTTTCCGATTCTTCATTTTCTTTAATGCATGTTCTACCTCATCAGGAAGAATATCGGGTATGTCGTATATGTTGCTACTTTGCAATCCATCTTCCCCACTGCTGGCATCATTCCCTCGCTCCTTGTATAATTCTCTATAGTAGTCTTCTGCTATTTGAATTATGCCTTCTCTGCTGTTTATAAGTACACCATCACTATTCTTCAGATTCAGTACCATTTGTCTTTCTGTATTACTGCTCATGGCTGCTGATTTAAATCCCTTATTTTTCCTTAATGCTTGTTCTACTTTACTTGTGTTAAATCTTCTTATGTCCTCTCTGAGTCTTTTTCTAATGGCTTTGCATAACTCAGTATACTCAATTTTCTCCATGTCAGTGTTTTTCTTGCTCTTCATTTGTTGTCTTCGGTTCACCATGACAAGTGTTTCTTGACTAATTTTTTCTTTGGATTTCTTTTTCCCTATAGGTTTCTTGGGCTTTATCACTTTCAGAAAGTTGTAATATTCCTCGTCGTCCTTTTGAACATGTTTGAACATGTTTTCAGAAAGAATAAAAAACAATTTCCTGAATTTGATTATAAAAATAAAAGTATGTAATTATCAAAACAATAATGGAAATAGGTAATTATTATTAATTTTTAATTAATAATAACACTGAAGTTTCGTATAACCTAAAAAAAATAATATGGCAGAGATTAATATTATTTGTCTGGTCCGTTAAATCAAGGGTTTACTGTATTTCAAAACTGTTTTACTGTATTACTATATACAAACTTCCTTGTATATCTGTCACAGTTCAACATCCAATTCCAAGGACCACTATACATCAATTCTTTCTTCTTTCATAATAGCATGTAGTATTTTCTCACACCAAAATTGAGAGAAAACTAATACTGCAAAAACAATTCATCTGTTTGTTTCATCTACTACAAGCCTCATCTATCCAGAAGTTGCCTAACAACAAAACAACAGGCCTGACAACAAAAAACAGTGACTTCTTGAAATGTTTCAAAACTGCTCAAGTGTTCCTGTTGAGATGTTTTCAATGTATTTGTAACACTTTCAACAAAATAACTTAGTCTTTCATGTAGTATATTAGTGTTGCCTTAATTAATTCATTCCCATAAAACAGTGGTTCCCAAACTACTGATATCTACGAACCCTTTCAAAAATTAAAAAAAGTTTACGGACCCATATATATAACATATGCATATGTCATATGCATATATATATGGTCGGCCACCGTTTCGCAGACCCCTTGGAACTGGTCTACGGACCCCCAGGGTTCCATGGATCCCAGTTTGAGAAACGCTGCCATAAAATTTTAAATTTAATATTTATGAATTTTAGTATACATTATGTATACGTTTCATTTCTCAGGGAGGATTAAGTTAGGAAACTTTTTATACAAATGAATTTTTATTAAATATTTTTATTGTTAATGCAACAACATAAAAACAAAGTACCAGCCAATATCGTATAATTTAATGAACAATCTGTAGAAAGTTATACATTTAATGAAGAAAAACTTTCAGAAAACAACATTCAACACTCACAGAAAAAATAGAAATTTCTCACGTAATCTACACATTTCCAAAAATATTTTTTGCATTAGTATTAAATCAGGCAAGTGATACAAGGAAATGAACTTATTCTACGTCAATTAAATAAAAAAAAAAAAAAAAAACACTTAATCACAATTTAACCATCACTAAAAAGTAACTATTCAATTCTAACTTGAAATTTTTCAGAATTTTTACCTGATCTCTCTTGGAAGGCAACTTTCAATGATCAACGACGTGCTGCCAATAGGTGAGATCTAACCTTCCACTGCTTCCTCAAATTTTACATTTGTGTTCCCTAGGTCTAGTTTTGCATGCTAATGCAAATATACCTTCCTCATTCATCATTATTCTTTAAGGCATTAAACAGTTTGATTAGGTTACCCCTATGGTTTCTAGTCTCCAGGCACTGTAGTCCATGTCTTCTAAGATGCTCCATGCAGAAACAACCCTTAGCATTCTCAACTAATATAGTTACCCATCTTTAAAAAGCAATTAATTAAAATTAACTATTTACAGATGAACAAATAACACAAACCTACTAACACCAATACTGTCCAAGATAGAGAAACTGAAAGCATAGCCTGAGCACATGACTGATTTTCTCCACACAAACATGAACTGAGTGACAGCAGATTTGAAGCTTAAATGAGTCCTGATACATTTAGGGAAAAAACAGAAAAAGAAAATAAAGAAAGAAACACAACTAAAAGCTTACAAAAGAAAACAAAAATCTGTAAAAAAAAAAAACTGAACTCTGGCAAGTATGGGAATATATCCAGGTCTATTAAACAGTTCCACTAGTCTGAGAAATGCAAGCAGAGAATTTAGCTCTGCTGAACTTTGGATGGAGTTAGGGGTTTAATGCTTTGCATATTTCAATAGCAATAGTCACTGAATAAGTAAAGATACAGTACAATACCATATTTTTTTTATTTCACCTACCTTGACTTATGTAATTGACTTATCTTCTATTTTTTGGTAGAATAAATATATTTTATATTTCCAGAAACATCAACAGGATATTTGTAATAAAGAAACCTTGAAATAACTGATTCTTGATTAATATAACTGATCAAGATACAGAAAAACTTACCTTGTTATTTCTGAAAATTCCACAGCAATTCTTTCACTAACTTCCCAGTCTGGTGGGAACATTCTACCGAACTTTTCTTCAAAGTCAAGGAGGTGTTTCTTTAGCCATGTATATCGGCGATCTATTTTATCCAACCATGCTATCTAAATAACATACATATTACATACATATTGTTTGTTTGTTTATGGGCTTTACAGTGCAAGGGCAACATGGCCATAATGCACCAATATACACATATATATATATATAAATACATATTTCTCCCACTACATGTTATATGATTGTACACTACACTCAACATTAAATTGTATTATAACTCTCGACATTGTATTGTTGCATTTAGCAGCAGCAATGATATAAGTATTCTTAGAAAAATATATGTCTAATTTCAGGACTAATGACATGTACTTTAAATTTCTTGCTGGCAGTTTAATAATATAAAATACGTACTGTTTATTATATCGGTAATATTTAAAAAATGATTCTGAATAGAAGTAATGTTATATAATTGATTGCATTATTTGTAAATAATCTTGAGAGAATGAAAGATTATCCCAATGAAACTTTATTTCCTATATGGTTTCAACAAGCCATATGAAAAACTATTTATCCTATACCACACTGAACCTAGCTGATTTTGGAAATTCACATTTCATTAATTCCTTGACAAAAATCTCAAAAAAGTTAGCACAGTAAGCTGATATATGTGTTACATGATCATGCCCAGCTGACTTGTGCTATTGTAACCATCAATATATACTGAAGTACACCATTCACAGACTAGCTGATGAAGAGGCAGTTCGCTTCGAAAGCTACTATGTATTTTAATGCTTTTATTATATTATATTTTAACTCTTTTATCTTATTGTACTTTAACACTTATCTTATTTTATTTCTGTTTTACCTTATGTATATATCATTTTTTTTAAATTTTAATAAATTTATTTTAACCAGTTAGTCGATCATCGCAAGAAACTTGGATGATGGTGTTATATGGGACTAAGAACCAGTACAAAAAGGGGGGTTATGTTCCAAAAGCTAACAAAAATATAAAAATTTTTTTATAACTATCGGAAACTTAAATTTTATAATAGTAATAACTTAATATTTTAACTTTATTTTTATAATAGTAGTAACTTAAATAGTAATAACTGAACAAACATCTTACCTTACAAACTGTGAAACATAGGTCAGATAATGTACATTCATTTACTTTTCTTCCTCTTCATCACTGCTAAGCACAATCAAATGAGAACATTTTCTCTGTTGCAGAATATCTCCACCTTCTGAACTTTCTTCTTCAGCATCTAGATTTCATGTATCTTCTGCTCTCCTTAAAAAATCAGTAATCTGGGTTTGTTTGCTTTTGCTTGATAGATCTTTGTAAATTTCATGGTATGGAGCTAAACATTTTTGAAGCTCCCTTTTGACATTTGTGCTCCTTTCAGTAGAAGGATCTGCATTCAAAAAATATGATTGTAATTACTAAGTTTATGCCTTCCCATAGGCTTTTTAGTGTAAAATTTGGAACTTCAGAATTTTCATCTGCGCTATCATCCTCTGAATTGATTTGGTTTACTTCCAATGCCATTTCCACCAAATCCACTTCACCAGCCTCTTTTTCTACCAGTAATTCATGAATATCTTCAGTAGTCATAACATCTAAACCATCCCCTCCTACCGACTTAGCAAGTTCTACTATCACACTGATTCCATTTTCTGCCAGTTTGACCATATTTCCTGAATGAACTGACTCTGGCCATACATTTTATCAACACGCATTTAATGTTGATGGTTTTACTTCTTTGAGCGATAAAGCTATGATTCCGATACAGTCCACAATTGAAAAATGTTTCCATGCCTCCATCACTTCAATAGATTTGGAATCAATTTTTTTCAAAATCCATTGTAACAATTTTCTGATGTAATGAGCTTTAAAGGTAGATATAATGCCTTGATCCAATGGCTGAATTAAAGAAGTTGTATTAGGTGGTAGGAGCATTACTTCAATGCTTGGATGACTTAAACCTTTTGGATGGCCTGGTATGTTATCCAATAGTAATAAAACTTTGAAATCTAGATTTTTTCCACTTTAAATGCTTTTCCACAGCTGGCACAAAACAATTTAGAAACCATTCTTTAAACAAATCAGTAGATACCCAACACATTTTTATTTACACCTTTCATTACATGAGGATTAGAGGATCTATAAACCATTATAGCTTTTATCCTATAATCTCCTAATGCATTACTGCACATAAATAACATTACACAATCTTTTGATGCCTGGTACAGTTCTCTCTTTTTTAGAAATAAAGATTTTTTTGGGCATTTTTTTCCACCAAAGACCTGTCTCATCGGCATTGAAAACTTGATGTGGTGTGTATCCGTGCTCTTCAATAATTTTTTGAAATTCCTCTACATACTTTTTGGCAGCTTCATTATCAGCCGATGCACTTTCCACTTGAATTCTTATGTTATGTAACGAGAAGCAGTTTTTAAATCACTCTTAACAGAAGATTCTCCATTTTCTTTTAAATGGTTATAAATTTTTAGTGCCTTTTGTTTAATGGCATTTCGGTCTAATGGGATCCGTTTTTTTACTGCTATCATCACTCCAAATACTGAGTGCTTTTTCCATTTTCTCAATTATTGGTGCTCACGGAGGAGCTGCCATATTTGTGGAAATGAAGATCCTGTAGCAACAGCAGTTCTAATTTTCTGTTCATTTTTCTTTATGGTCCAGATTGTTGCTTCATTTAAATTTAAACTTTTTGCAACGTATGATACCTTTTCCCCTTTTTTTAAGACAATCCAAAATTTATAACTTTGATTCTAAAGAAATAAATTTTCTTTTGAGCAGTGCTTTTTTGCTTTCCTAAGACATAATTTAGGGCTGAAATTTAATTCACAACAAATAAATTATTCCAATATGATTCATAAGAATCAAAGTTTAGTAATAGATACCAGGAAAAATAAATAAACGATCAAATAAAAACCAAAATAACCTTACAAAAATCTTAAATGCCATGAACTGCAAGCTTTGAATTCGCAATTTTTTATGGTCTCAAACAAGCACAAACCCAGGGATCTCCCAAAAAATACAGTGGACCCCCGTTTTACGATTGGTTCATTGTAATCAAATCAATATGATGAATTTGAGGTGTTGGTCAAAACAACAAAGGCAGATATTGTTGGTATATCAGAGACATGGTGTCACACACATATAAGGAATGCAGAACTGGAATTTGGGTAGTACAATGTGCACAGAAAGGATAGACAGGATAGAAAGGGAGGACGGGTTATGCTATTAATTAAGAAACATATAAAATCCAGGGAGGTACAGCCAGTCGACATCGCTGGACAGTGCAGTGTCGAGTCAGTTTGGTGTGACATAAGCACTGGAAAATCAAAATTGAGAGTAGGAGTGTGTTATAGGCCTAATGATTATGATGAGTATAATAAAAAATCTGTAGGTTTTGAAAGTTGCTCGTGCGCAGCTATTAGCTTTTATCTCACTTTAATTTTTAATACATGAATTTAATAAGACAACTATAGAATGGAATGTGCACTTTCCTTTCTTAGGCAAATTTTAACGTTTTAAAGCTCAATTTTTAAATATTATTTTTTTTTAAATTCATAATTACACTTAGTTACAAATAGCTATTAAACAGAATTTAAGTTTTACTGCTATGTATCTGTTATAAATTTCATCAAACCAAGTGGATTACTATGAGGTGAGTGCTGAAAATTAAGTTACACTATACTTATGATCTAGTTGTTACATCAAAGCACATAAGGAATCCTTAATATATCATCACTACTTATGTAGTTAAATTTATGGGTAAACTATGGTGTATTTACACGGATATTATATAGTAAAAAATTTATAAAACAGTACATTTTAAATATGTGTAAAAATATTTAAATAACTAAAAACAGCTGATACATTGACATTGTCAGATAAAACATGACTGTATAAGGCTCAGTCAGATGGCTAAAATCAGTAAAAGATAAACAACATTGGTCATGCCTATAAAGTGGACATTTGGATAAAATGTCTTATGGATAAAAAGGTGTCACATTGCTCACACATAGGAGGGCCATCTGCCCTCAGCAGGAATGAAGATGACTGTGTGTCTTATGCGGCGGTAAGCAAAAACAACTTCCTCTCTGTGGTTCCTGCACAGATAGACTGCCAGAGTTTAAATATAAGATTTATCTGATAGACCTTGTTTGTAACCTGTCCAGTCTAAGACTGTTGCCAGTGGGAAAGTAATCTTTTGTGTATTAATTGCCTGTAGTCTGTATAGTGGTCTAACAGGGTACAGTTGTTCTGAGGTTGCAGTGACCTGGCTGCAGCAGCCAATTCACTACCCTTGATCGCAGTGTGGCTTGGGATTCAGCAGAAACAGATGTCAAAGGAACATTCAAAAAGAGAATATAACGTATGCTTGATTTTTTTTGATTTGGTAATTGTTGGCGCATCGGCTTCTGTGGCCATATTGCACCTCCCAAGGTTTTTGCAGTACTTTTATCCAAGCCCGAGGCGGGAATCGAACCCGCGACCTTTGGGTTGCCGGGCAGGTACTTTACCCACTCGGCTAGCCCGGTCGGCATATAACATATGCTAAACCCAGGTCAGGAATGGATGTGACTTACATCTCATCCCTGATAAAGCCTGTAGTATACTTAAAGAGTCTGTTAGTATGAACCAGAGCTATAATGCTCAATTTAATTGCATTAAATTAATTTTTAATTGTTTATTACTATAATGTAAGATTTTTGATTTAATTGTTTTTGTTTGTGGAGAGTATCATAAGAAAGTGTTCTACGTATCATATTGAGGCAAACTTCTCTTAGTCTTTTACAAATATTAAAGAGTCTGCATGCACCATACACCTTTGGTAATTGTGAGTTTTAATGTGGCCCAAGGCTAATTCAATAGCATACAACTCTGTTGAGAAAATAAAGCATTTAATTATTTGGGAAGATTGTGGCAGACCTGACAGATAACTAACCTCGAGCCATCAGTGAGACGGGCAAGATGCCAGAGTATTTGGCTCAGTGGGCAGCACAGAGCTGTCGGTAGACAGAATTCAGAGTGGTGGCCTTTCCCCACTTGTTAACAGAGAAGTTGTATGACGGTGGTGTTCAGGCATGCCAGTAACAGGGCAATGTTGTCTACCGTGATGTTAAGTTCTCTGAGCAGCTCCTAGACATAAATACAAAAGGGACGGTTGGCAGTCTGATGGGTGTTACAAAGATTTTCCTATCATGGCTCAAAAAAAGATTGTTTATGTGGGATAATCTGGCAGGGGATTTTAGTTTGAATGCATACTTTAAAGACAAGTGTTTCCTACAAAGAAATAACAGTGGCTTACATGCTTCGAGAGAGACTTTGGACTGGAGAAGTTCAAAATGCTCCACTGACAATACGAATCACCTGATGGTGGATGGGTTCCAGCCATCAGAGTACACTGAGTCTAGCAGATGCATATATATACATGGGGCCTGTAATCTAACTTAGATTGCATGATAGAGGAGCAATTAAGTGGATCAGTCAGCACCCCAAGAGTTAGATGAGATTGCACATAGAATATTCAAGCTTCTCATGCACTTTGCATGTAGTTGACGGATGTGTTGTAGGAAAGTCAACTTTCTATCAAATATGATCCCGAAAGATCTAGTCCCAGGTACTACTGGAATAGAATTTTGCACTAGTCTCAGTTCAGGTTCCAGGTGAAGATTGCAGTTGCAATGAAAATGTATCCAAATGGCCTTTTCACTAGGCTTATAGGCAGTTATCCAACTTAGCTTCTGGGCAGCGATGTTGTTTGGTTTTTTTAGGAGCATTAGCAACTAAGGCCATTTTGCTCCGAGAATATGCGGTGGTCAATCCCTGACCTTTCCACATCCACCATATTTGGTGGTGAAGGGCTCGAACTCTGGTGTAATCAAGAAGCGTGTGCTACGCACTGCTGCTCCTTCCCACCTGGCTACAGAGGTGCCTTCTGGGCAGCGAATAACTGCCCATGAGCCCAGGTGGTCAGTGAATAATGGCAATCGAGAGACAACTACAACAGAGTTGTCTCTCGATTACCCTCATTTTGCAGAATTGAGAGAATATGCTAAACTCATCAATCAACATAGAAGGCACAGTTTACAGTGCCTTCTATGTTGATTGATGAGTTTACAGGAGGAAGTTGTTTCATAATGCAATTCAGTTTGATGGCAAAAAAGCATAATCCCTTAAAACTGATCCCTGATACAAAAACTGATACGTCAACAGAAAGGATAGGAAGGGAGGAGGGGGTTATGCTATTAGTTAAGAAACACATAAAATCCAAGGAAGTGAAGCCAGTCGACATAGCTGGACAGTGCAGTGTTGAGTCAGTTTGGTGTGACATAAGCATTGGGAGATCAAAATTGAGAGTAGGAGTGTGCTATAGACCTAATGACTCTGATGAGTATAATAAGAAACTGTACAGGGAAATAGACTAGGCCAGTACACCAGAGAGTCTTATAATGGGGGATTTTAATTTCCCAGATATTGACTGGAATTTGTGAGTTGGTCACTCACACACTAGCAAGGGTTTTGTGGATTTATTGGATGAGTTCTTTACATCAGCATGTTCGGGAGGCAACTAGAGGGAGTAATACTCTTGATTTGATTATCAGTAGTGACTCTTCATGCATTAAGAATCTGCAGATAAAGGAACCACTAGGTGGCAGTGATCACAGTGTGCTCCTGTGGGATTTACTCAAAGAGGTAACTGCCATTAGGGGTAAAGGGAAGAGTTTTTGCTTTCGTAAAGGAGACTACAGTGGTCTGAGACATTATTTAAATTCTACATGGTGGGACCAACTGATGATTTTACCAACAGCAAACTCAAAATGGAAGGCATTCAAAGAATTAATCTAGGAAGCTACTAGGCTTTACATACCAACTAAGAAATATTTCAAGGTTTAGGCCTAAATGGATATCAGATGAAGTATGAGACATGTGGCAGAGAAGAAAAATGCATGGGATACATATAAATTAATGGGTGACATGGAAGCCAATGATAGATATAAGCTAGTCTGTAACCAAGTAACAAAGGAGGTTAGGCAGCAAAGGCAGATTATGAGAAATCTTTGGCAAAGGATGCAAAGATAAACAGTAAGGAGTTCTTTAACTATGTAAACTGTAGAAGGAAGGGGTTGAATCAGATTGGTCCACTGGATGTTGATGGTTTAACATTTTTCTTGATGATCCTGCTCAGGTGGCTAACAAACTAAATGAGTATTTTGCATCTACATTCACACATGAGGAGTTATTCAGGGAGGGGAATGCCAGAGGGGAGTTAAACTCTGGCAGTGAGCTAGATGATTTTGTAATAACTGAGAGGAAAGTGGATGAGAAATTGTTGAAGATAAACATAAGAAAGGCACCTCGGGTAGATGTGATCTATCCAGTTATATTAAAGGAGGCAGCAAAGGAAGTAAGCAAACCCTTAGCCATAATTATGAGAGCTTCCTTGGACTTAGGGGAGGTACCCACAGACTGGAGATGTGCAAATGTAACCCCAATTCACAAAAGAGGATCAAAGGGAGACAAGTAATTATAGACCTGTTAGTTTAACTTCTGTTCCAGGGAAATTAATGGAGGCACTAGTTAAAGAAGCACCGTAGTATCATCTAGACAAGACTTCAATTATAGCTCGGACATAGCATGGTTTTGTTAAGGGGGAGTCTTGTCTGACCAATTTGATTGGATACTATCATGTAGTCACAAAGGAACTGGATGCAAAGAATAACTTTGATATCATATATTTGGATCTTAGAAAGGCTTTTGATACTGTTGCACATGGAAGACTGCTGCACAAATTGGAGCAGTGTGGCATTGGAGGCAAATTGCTGCTATGCATAAAGGGATGGTTGAGTGGGAGAAGACAGAGTGTGGTAATCAATGGACACTGCTCTTCGTGAACTAATGTTATTAGTGGAGTCCCTCAGGGTTAAGTGTTGGGTCCGTTGTTGTTTTCTGTATTTATAAATGATATTGATGATGGTATATCAGGCTTAATGTCCAAGTTTGCAGACAATACGAAGGTCAGCAGGGTTTTTAATGACAATATGCTGTGCAACAGGATCCAGAAAATTTGAGCAGATGGGCTGAGACGTGGCAAATGAAATTTAACATTGACAAATGTAAAGTACTACATATGGGAAGCAGTAACCCCAGAGTAACGTATGAACTCTGTGCTACTACACTGACAGTGGTAGAGAATGAAGAGGATCTGGGGGTTATTGTGCAGGCAGATATGAAGTTTACTGAGCAATGCAGACGGTCTGCAAGAGGTAGCTCATAGTGTCTTGTCAATGATATACAGGAATTTTACTAGCAGGGATAAGGAGGTGATTATCCCCTTGTATAAGGCAATGGCGAGGCCACACCTTGAGTACTGTATACAGATCTGGAGGCCTCATTTTAAGAAGGATGTAGAGCTGTTGGAACGAGTACAGAGAAAGGCAACCAGATTATTAAATGGAACAAAGGGTTGCTCTTACGAAGAAAGGCTTAAGTTTTGCAGATTGAGGTGTATAAATCCTTGAACAGTTTGAGCATGCTCAATGCTGATGGGATTCTTCCTCTTGCTCAGAATCGCCTGAGAGGGCATAAATTCAAATTGAAGGAAGACAGTTGTAGGATAGATGTGCGGAAGTTTGCCTTTAGCCAGCGGGTAGTTGATTTGTGGAATAGACTGCCACCTTTGTTGTGGAAGTTGATAGCCTAAATAAATTTAAGGCTGAGCTGGACAGGTATTTGGAGCAAATGAAGGGAAGAAATCAGAACGGTTTTTTATTTATTTTCGGCTGATGCCGCATAAGCTTGCTTTCTTGCATTGTATATCTCTAGAAATGCTAATGCTAAATCGCTTTAGGATGGACTCTTCATAATAAATCCATTTTAAAAGGTGTTTCTAATAAGCAAAAATAGGAGGAATATTATTCACAGGTTATAAAAATAAAGATAAAAAGCGCAAATTTAACTTTATTACCTTACAAATTAACGAAGTTAAAAGACATATGAAAATTGGAAGAATATTTACCAGCTAGCAAAATAAAAATAAATTTACGTGTACGTACATAGCTTAATTAATACGTACTGTAATATGTACAAACTAATTGATATTTCTGTTCACTGACTTTTTTTGTTGTAAAAATTAAAACAATAAAAATGATAAGCAATTAATTTCACTACATATTTCACCATGATAATGTGAAAACCCACAGAATTACAGCTATCGGTACTTTCACAAATACAATACGATAGAGTTTACTACCCGTTTATAATTGATTGCACTAACTGAAAAGCCCAATAAACCAGAAATTGCAAATTGTTTTTATTGTTTTATGGTAGTGACCTCCAGATATGTGCTTTAGAAAAATATCACAAAGGCGATAACGACTAGCAAGTCAACAGTTAGGATTCACAAAAAGGAATG
Organism: Mastigoproctus giganteus; assembly: GCF_048544385.1. Taxonomy (NCBI): domain Eukaryota; kingdom Metazoa; phylum Arthropoda; class Arachnida; order Uropygi; family Thelyphonidae; genus Mastigoproctus; species Mastigoproctus giganteus. The sequence goes on along the minus strand of NC_143583.1, from coordinate 91,969,813 downwards.
AAAATGTTGAAAAATTACATCCAACATAATAGAAGGGTTTTCCCAGCACAAAAGCAAAAAAATACCATGTTATGCGAGGTTTCCAGCAATTCTCAAACAGTGTTAGAGTGAAACCATGTTGTATAAATACTGTGTTGTACAAGTATCGTGTTATATGGGGGTTGCCCTGTATTTCTAATTTCCACAAGAAGAATGATAATATCCTTCTTGTGAAACTCTGTGGACTGTGAACAAAAACTTGTCGTATATGATCTTCTCAGACTTGCACAGTCAGCTATGAATACCTTTTAAAGAGAGCCAGTGTCGTTCATAGGTGAAGGAAACTCTCTAATGGCAACATTATTTTCAGTAGTTCTTGCAGCATGAAATAAAGTATTCGTGCTTCAAAGCTCCTACAAACACATCAATAAAAATTTTATTTTCTTTACCCAATGGAACAAACTGTTTTTCTCTATCTCATTTACTTTTTTTAAATTGAAAAAAAAAAAAAAAAAAAAAAAAAAAACACAATAAAGTTGTAAAAATACTTTGTGTCTATCATGCATATAAAATTAAGTTTTTGTACATGCTTAAAACTTTATTTTCAAGTTTTAAACTTGAAAATAAAGTTTATAACTTATTATTAAAAATCTTAAATCTCTAAGTAGAAAATGAAGCCTAAAAATATTTAAATTTACTTGCATCTTGATTTTCCTGGAAAAGATGAGTATATTCAGCCAGTTGAAGTGCCACAAACCACTGCAACAGTTCTCGCCTAATGGAAATTATGAAAGAAAATAGAGAATAAAATCAATAAAGATAAAATGCTTGCTTACAATTAATAATTCATAAGACTTTGTAAAAATTATTTCATAGTCTTTTCAGCAATTTAAATATAAAAAACATTAAAACAGAAAACTTTACAGAAAAAATATACAATACACTCTCATTTAATGAGCAGTTGTACAGCAAAAGGATGCTGACTGGTTGCGGCACGTGTTTGGATTGCTTTGAAAGAGAAAGCAGGAATTATAGAAGCCAATTCAGAAGAACAGAGCCTGTGGAAGTATCTATAGAAAAGGCATGCAGTAGAAACAGAACATCTGTGAGACAGAGAGTGAAGAGACTCTGTTAGAGGTGAGTCATTAATTAACCTAACTACCCTCTTTTGAATGGAATCGAGAAGCCTGAGAGAGGTTTTGGGAGCACCACCCAAGATGTGGACATGGTATTCCATGGTAGGGAGGATCTGAAATCTGTACAGAGTGAACAGCTGTTTGGAAGAAAAGTAATGCTGAGAGCAAAAGAGAAAACCCACTTTTTTAGATGTAAAGGAAGCAATATTTGTAATGTGCTTATGCCAAGAGAGATTAGAAGTCAGGATAATCCCAATAGAGATATATGATTTTGCATGGAAATCAGAGTGTCATCAAAGATAAGTATAGGAGTAGAAGAATCCTTTTTTATGAGATTTAAGACAGAACTGAGTTTTAGAAGGATTGAAATCAGCTAAGTTTTCTTTGCCCCAGTGGAGAATTACCTGGAGATTGGTATTTAAGGAATTGGTAGTGGATATTCGAGAAGTTGAAGCTGATTGTGCAAGGCAAGGTTTCTCAAAATGGAAAGTGGAATGCAATGTGCTATTATCAGCAAAACTATGGATAGGATTTGCACTCAATGAAAGAAGGTCATTAATATACAGGAAGAAAAGAGTGGGTGAAAGAACTAAATGGGGAACACCAGTATTAGTGGAGAAATTAGAAGACAGAGCTATCTACCATCACATGCAGGGAATGGTCAGAGAGAAAACTGTATACCCAATTATAAAAAACAGTTGGCAAACCATAAAGAAGCTTATTTAGAAGAACTTTATGCCAACAAGATCAAAAGCCTTTGGAATGTAAAGAGTAAATGCTTGAGTTTCACCAAACTTTTCCATTGAATTTATCCATAGATGGGTAACAGAAGCCAGAATATCACTAGTTGATCAACACTGGCGGAATTGATACTGGCAATCGTTAATCAGATGGAAGGTTCCTAGACAGTTAGCATTTTTTAGAATTAGCATTAGCAAGGACACATGATGCAAGAAAGCAAGCTTATACAGCATCAGGGAAGGAAAAAAAAAAAAAAACACCCTTATTTCACCCATCCCCTTGCTCCAAATGTTTGTTAAGTTCTGCCTTGAATCTATTTAAGCTATCAGCTTCTACAATGACAGATGGAAGTTTGTTCCAGCAATCAACCACCTGCTGGCTAAAGGCAAATTTCTGCACATCTATCCTACAAGAGTCTTTCCTCAATTTGAATTTATGCCCTCTCAGGCAATTATTCTGAGCATGAGGAAGAATCCTATCAGCATTGAGCATGCTCAAAGCATTCAAGGCTTTATATACCTCAATCAGATCACCTTGCAGGTGCCTAGTCTCCAGACGCTGTAATTTGCAAAACTTAAGCCTTTCTTCGTAAGAGCAACCCTTTGTTCTGTTCACTAATCTTGTTGCCCTTCTCTGTACTCATTCAACAGCTCTAGCTCTACATTCTTCTTAAAATAAGGCCTCCAGACCTGTATACAGTACTCAAGGTGTGGCCTGACCATTGCCTTATACAAGGGGATAATCACCTCCTTATCCCTGCTAGAAAAATTCCTGTATCTCATTGACAAGACTCCATGAGCTACTCTTGCAGACTGTTCGCTTCTTGCACTGCTCAGAAAACTTCATATCTGCCTGCACAATTACCCCCCAGGTCCTTTTTATTCTCTACCACTCTCAGTGTGGTACCACAGAGTTGATACATTACTCTGGGATTACTGCTTCCCATATGTAGTACTTGACATTTGTCAATGTTAAACTTCATTTGCCACCTCTCAGCCCATCTGCTCAAATTTTCTAGATCCTGTTGCAGCAGTGTCATTTTACAACCCTGCCAACCTTCGTATCGTCTGCAAACTTGGACATTAAGCCTGATATACCATCATTAATATCATTTATAAATACAGAAAACAACAATGGACCAACACTGAACCCTGAGGGACTCCACTAATAACATTAGTCCATGAAGAGCAGTGTCCATTGATTACCACTCTGTCTTCTCCCACTCAACCATGCCTTTATCCATAGCAGCAATTTGCCTCCAATGCCACACTGCTCCAATTTGTGCAGCAGTCTTCCATGTGCAACAGTATCAAAGGCCTTTCTAAGGTCCAAATCTATGATATCAAAGTTATTCTTTGCATCCAGTTCCTGTGACTACATCATAGTATCCAATCAAATTTGTCAGACAAGACTTCCCCTTAACAAACCCATGCTGTGTCAGAGCTATAACTGAAGTCTTGTCTAGATGATCCTGCAATGCTTCTTTAACCACTGCCTCCATTAATTTCCCTGGAACAGAAGTTAATCTCACAGGTCTATAATTACTTGTGTCAGCCTTTGATCCTCCTTTGTGGATTGGGGTCACATTTGCACATCACCAGTCCACGGGTCCCTCCCTGAGTCCAGGGAAGCTCTCATAATTATGGCTAAGGGTTTGCTTACTTCCTTTGCCACCTCCTTTAATATAATTGGATAGATTCCATCCACCCTAGGTATATTAAAGGAGGCGGTAAAGGAAGTAAGCAAACCCTCAGACAGTTTAAGAGTTGGAAGTTAGTTTTCCATTACTTTAAAAAGGGTAGAAGAAAGTGCAATGGGATGATATTTGGATGGGAGAGATTTGTCACCCTTTTTAGGAACTGGCTGGATATGAGCACATTTCCAAGCAGAGGAGAAAACAGCTTTTTAATAAGAAAGTGGAAAAAGGTGACAGAACATGGGTGCATTCAGAAGCACAGATTTTGAGAACAAGTGGAGAAATATCATCAGGACCTGGAGCTTTCTTAGCATCAAGATTTTTCAAAATCCTTCTGACATCCTTTTGATGGAAGACCACATGAAGCATTGAATGGAGTGTACTGGGAATGGTATCAGGTGGTTTACCAAAATCATCAAGTTAGAAGAAAAGTAGAATGCTAGCAGGTCAGCTTTATCTTTGGCTTAAGTGGCAACAGAACCGTCAGGTTTGGACAGAGGTTAAAATAGAAATGGACAAAAGTTGTGGCCATTAGCTTTGGCAAGAGATTGTGGTGGAGAGACCAGAATGCTCGACTACCATTTGGACAAGAAGCAAGTTTTCTACTCTTAGCCTGTTCGAAATCTAGTTGGGATTGATTAATAACTGCTATACAATTGTTGTGAGCTTTGGTGTAGGCAGAAAATGAACCTGGAGATTTGAATATAAGCCAATTGCAATATGCAACATTCTTATCCTGAACCGCCTCAGCACATTTATTGGAAAACCAAGGCTTAGATAAAGGATAAGATTTTAAGGTGGAGCATGGAATAAAGGATTTCATCCCTACAAGAATAATTTCACTTACACGATCTGAGCAAATGTTGAGATCAAAAGATTTAAAAGAGTAATCTGACCAAGAGAAAGAAATCTCATAGATCATCTCATTGTGCCAAACAACATGGCCATTTTTCCCATGGCCATTCCCAACCTCATAGGAATGAGGTTGGGAATGGCCAAGACCATCACCAAGTTGTGATCTGAGGTGCCTAGAGGACCACTCAGAGGACCTCGAGCGTGTACTTAGAAGAGTTGTTTGTGAGAAAAAGATCAAGCATGTTGGATGTATGGTTAGGATTTTCTGGTAGGTAAAGGAATAATCTGTGCAAGATCATTAGCAACTGAAAAAGCCTCAACATCTCGCCCAGCTGGGTCCATGTGACTAGAAAACAGAAGCAAACTGGAGTTGTGAATAATAAAATCACCAAGGAAAATAACTTCACTGTTAAGAAAGTTAGATTGGATAAAGTCAAAGAGTTCCAAGTGATTAGTGAAGTTGGGAGAATGATAGAAGCAACAGATGAAATTGACAATGTGGTGGAGAGATTTTAAGCCAGAGAAGATCGAAAACAGCCAATTCCAAATTACTAAGTCTTATTACTTGTGGAGGCTTGAAGTGGTGAAACCCATGTTTAGTCTCTAGAGCAAAGTTTCCGGCATTCCCCCCATACTTCTCCTTCAACCCATGCACGGTACTATAGGTTTTGATACCTTTCGTGTTTGGGATTTTCATAAAAAAAAAAAAAAAAAATTACTGACAGGGAACAGAGTCTCTGACATTGAGACTGGAACTGAGACCATGTATATTTATGAAACGAATGAGGAAGTTTTTGGGAGGTTTAGATATTTTCTTAGATCAAAATGGACATGTGCACAAGTACCACCTTTGAAGCAAAAGGAATCATAAAGTGAATAATTTGGACAACTGAGATGAGCAGTGGTTGAATCGACTGATAACTGGGATTCTGTCAGAAAAAGGATATGGGGTTTGGCAGATTGTAAGTGGAAACAGACATCAATGAGCCTTGAACTGAGACCATGTATATTTGTGAAATGAATGACAAAGTTTTTGTGAGGTTTAGATATTTTCATAGATAAGATCTTAGCCTCCTAAATCTTTCTTAATTTGTCAACAAGAAATTTAGTAAAACAAAACTTATAATGAAGTATAATTTGTGAAATGAGAGACCAAGATTTTAGTACAAAGTAGTAATAGCTTATGAGTCATCTCCCCAATCAACAGAAACTATGTAGCAAACCTTAAACTGTCAGAGTCCCCTTTCCTAAAATTAAAACCCTTTACTTTAATGTCTCTTTCTTCATCTTCCAATTAAGGACTGCATAATCGCTACCTTCTAATGGTGGTAATCACACAATTAAAAGTTTCTGACGTTGCTCAGAGCAAGCAACCAGGACAAATGAAATAAGTGATGGTTAAAGAAAACAACAGCTGAGATGCCATTAGAAAAATTAAGTGGGGTTTAGATGACTGTATATGGAAATGAATTTCACAAAGATGCATAAATTTTTGAAGTGGGCTTAGATTTTTTGTTTATTAGCTTATCTCATTAATTTAACCACTTGTGATTTGTTTATGTTGGGGGAGGGGAAGTATGATGTGAAATTTTTAGATATGCCATACACATAAAATGGTATATGCAAATCCTTGTGGCTTCTACAGTACATTCCATATACCACTACACTACTCAATTTCCCCAGTCACAGCTGAGAAAGTGTAAGCAGCATTTTATTCACTATTTTTTTTTTGAGAAACTGCCTAGAGAATTAACATTATGTTTAGTTACAAGCTGATTTGTGAATCTTTTAAATTTGTCCCTCTAAATTTAAGAAATGTACAATTTGAGTCATGGTGCCTGTCATAACTCATACAAAGGGTACTATGAAAGTTTTGCAATATGACGCAACAATGAATCACAGGAAGCTGCTCGTTGCTGCATGTTGAGACATGTTCATATGTGCATAGTAGCCGCCGCGCCAAGTCGATGGGCTCAGTTATTCATTAGTAGTGAGAGTGTAAAGTGCTTGCGATGGCATCGTGGTCACGAAATGAGATAAGGACAGTTTTGCGGTATAATTTCGTGCGTGGTTTAACCATAGACCAGTGCTTAGAAGAAATGACTCTTGCACTAGATGATGATTGTCCACATCGTACAACGATATTCAGGTGGTATAGAGAATTCCAAAGGGGAAATTTCACTCTGGCGAATTCTGAGAGGCCGGGAAGGCCACGAATGTCAGTTACGGAGGAAAACGTTACTGCTGTGAGGAAAATGCTTGACGAAAACAGGCGAGTGACCTACCAACAGATAGAGGATACTTTGGGCCTAAATGCACCAGCAATTCGTTCGATTCTGCAAGATCATTTGCACGTGAAGAAACTTTGTTCTCTCTGGGTGCCACATCAACTGACTGAAGAGCAGATGACACGACGTGTGACTTGGTGCCGGGAGATGTTAAAAAAGTTTGATAAGGACAATCTCGGTATGTGAACAACGTCGTGACAGGTGACGAGACTTGGCTGTACTATTACGATCTGCCGACCAAGGCTCAAAACAAAGTTTGGGTCTTTGATGATGACGACACACCCGTAATTGTCAGAAAATCCCGATCTGTAAAGAAGAAAATGATAGCTGTATTTTTCAAATCGAGTGGAATTGTGGAACGTGTCGTTTTGGACACGCAGAAGACAGTCACAGCTAAGTGGTATACTGAACAATGCCTGCCTAAAGTCATTGGATCTATGAAGAACCTGCGGCCAAAGTCAAGAATGGACACCTGGTACCTCCATCACGATAATGCTCCAGCTTACCGCACCAAAGCCTGCACCGAATATTTGACCACGACAGGACTGAAACTTCTCGAGCACCCTCCCTACAGTCCAGACCTTGCTCCCTGCGACTTTGCACTGTTCCCGCATGTGAAAATGAAGCTAAAAGGGAGACGGTTTTCCAGTGATGAGGACCTTCTATGGGCTTGGGACAACGAGTGTGCTTTACTCCCTAATGAAACTTGGCAGAACTGGTTTAAAGATTGGTTTCGGAGGATGGAGAGGTGTATTGAATGTAGAGGAAATTACTTTGAAAAAATTAAATAAACAAAGCTGTATTGTAAAACTTTCCTAGTACCCTTTGTATAGTATCTTTTACAACTCATATTAGACAGAAGAGAATAAGAGGGAATGTCAAAACTTGACCATGAGTGTACACATGGCTTTGGTTACTTTAGGCATCCATTATGCAAGCTGGTAGTATTGTACCAAGTCAGGGGTCGGCAACCCTTTTTTGTGTGAAGAGCCATTTTTGATCTAATTAAAAAAGAAGAGAGAATCCAAAGAGCCACACCTCAGCTCAAGCTGGGGGTGAGGGGAAGAGTTTAAGAAATGGAATAGAGTGGGAAGGAAGGAAGGGTATTAAAAAAATATATTTTTTTGAAATATTATTTATTAATACTGAAAAAATGTAACAAATATTCAATTAGATACAAATTAATGTGACTTTTGCTGCTAAACTTCTTGAGCAAGTCTCTCAACATCAGATGAGCATGCCATAATTTTCATCTTTAAACATGCTGAGAGACTCGCATTGCAGACGGTTTCTTGATTTATTTTTAATATAGTTCATGTTTGAAAATATTTGCTCGCAGAAATATGTCAAACCAAAAACTGATAGAAGTCCAAATGCAAATATTTTCAAATTTATATACTTGTCTGGTAAGCTACTCCATGCATCGAACACGATTGGTCTTGCTTTTTCAACTCATCTATCGCCGTCCATATGTGTAGAATTGTAAAGGCAGCCTTTTGCCTTGCACTCCTATTTGTTTTAAGGCAGCCTGATTCACACCTGGATGGTTAGCTCCAGTACAGTAGCATTGATATTTCCATTAATCCTCACCTATAGGATATATATCCAGTTCTACAAATATAAAGGTGCAAAGAGAAAATTTCTGCTGCCACAGAACAACTGAATGATGCTGAAAACCCAGCATGCATGTGAGCTGAATACAGCTCCATTAGTGTGTTACTTCCAAGTGTCAGTCTAGTTAGATGCTGAAACATGCTCAGGTCTCCTAGGCCTGAGCTAAAATGTCTACAACCAATCTTCAATGACCAAGAAGGCATCTTATAAACATAAGATGCCTTCTACAACATAATTCTAACTAATTTAACACCATTTTCAAATTGTGTCATATTCTGTCTACATACATACATATACACATACAAATAATTCAATAAAAATCATGCTTCATGAAAATAATAATAATAATATCTTACACTGAGTAACACAAAAAGATATTTACTTGACTTTTGGCTCTAAAACGGATACGACCAGGCAAGCTTCTGCTAACTGTTGACTAGGACTGAAATGCTACAGGAGAATTAAAAAAGATATAAATATATGCACCCACACACACTAATTTAATGCAAAAAATTGATTAATAATAAGATAAGCATAACGTGGTAATATTTATCTTTTTATTTTTATATTATACTGAAAGGACAGAATTCATGGGATACCTGGTTCCTGGGCAACGTGACGCTGTCATCCCTCTTGCTAGTGGACGAACCCACTGCTTGGCAGGTATATAGGTACACTGCATTCACATAGATGGTAATTCAATGTCAGTATGGATAAATATTGTAAGTTAACTGACTTTGAAAGAGAAATGATAGTGGGTGCCCGACGTATGGGTCACTCTATTGTGGAGGTGGTACAGAAATTGCACTATCCCCATTCGACGGTATCCAGAGTGTATTGGGAATATGGCATTTTTGGAATAACATCTTATCGTGGACAACACTTTTTTTTTTTTTTTTTTGGTAGTTGTTGGCACATCGGCTTCTGTGGCCATAATGCACCTCCCAAGGTTTTTGCAGTACTTTGATCCAAGCCCGAGGCGGGATTCGAACCTGCGACCGTTGGGTTGCCAATGTGGACAGCACTATGGGAGGCGAAATGTGGTGGATGCACGTGGCCTTCAACATCTGTCTCACATTGTTTCAGCCAACCAGAGAGCAACAGTGGCACAAATCACCACCAACTTCAACAAGGGAGGTGCCAGAAATGTCTCCACCAAGACCAACAGGCAATATCATTAGCCACAATAGGTTATGGGAGCCACCAACCCACCATAGTCTCATTGCTAATACCACAACACAACTATACGCCTCAACTGAGAGAAAGAACATCGCCACTGGACCTTGGATGGTTGGAGACGGGTCTCCTGGTCCAACAAGTCCCACTTCCAGTTATTTCGAGCGGACGGGAGGGTGAGTATTTGGTGGAAACTGCACAAAGAAATTAGCCACACTGTCACTAAATCTAATTTTGGTAAATGCGATGGAATTTCTGGGTAGACCAAGCCAATCGACTTAGATAGTGCTGGAATGGTGTTGTTCTTAAGTGATCCTCTACAGCTATTACACACAAGGATCCTGTCGACATCAACATCGGGAAATGTAGTGCGTATCAATGGTGCATCTTTAGCAGCCGGTTTCTTTATGTCATTTTTGAACCATAGATTATCACAAATGCAGCATACAGAACAGAAATTGTTTTTCATAAATCTTCTTTCAAATTCTCAATGCCTATTCTTATTTGAATAGTAGTTGGTGTATGGAAAAGGAGTTTGATCATTTAAACTCATCTGCTCTGCAATTGGAGAAATTGTTCCATTGTACATAATTAATATTCACTTTGGGTACATTATTGTTAGATGGAGTGGCATTGCTGGTTGAAGGCAGTGCGAAATTTAACTTTTGATTTTCTGTTTGTCTTTTACGCAGTCTCGATAGTCTGTCGCTTTTGCTCGTTCACTGCCACCATACCACCACCATCTTTATTTTGTTAGGTTGGCTTGCTCAATACACTCGACAATGCTCTTCAGCATCATTGAACACAAAGACTATAGCAGTGTGGCATTCAGTGTATTTTACTGCTGAGAAATTATTGATGCAAAAACATCTACAGCGGCACCTAACAATGGAATGCAACGAAAATGCAGAATACAATAATACAAATACTTGTATTGTTGTAATCATACTATTCAACAAATGGTTACAATCAAATGGGTAACTAGGCTATTGGCTTGGATTTCGCTAACATCTTCCAAACGTTGATTCGGTAGAGTAAGAAGCGAGCGTGTGCATAAAACATTACATTGTTCACAATTTCAGTTGTAACTATTCGATTTTAAAAAAGGTTCTGATTTTCGTCAAAAAATGTTTTCACACAAAACATCTTTCATGCATACAAGGTACACATATGGTATTTTTTTTTTTTATTTTTTTTTTTTTTTTTGTTGACAGGAATGGAACCCAGTTTGGTCATCAGCTATAATATCCCATCCATGATAAGGTGCATCAAGTTTTGCATCCTGAAATTCCACTTTTGTTACTGCTGTTGCAACAGAGAATGAAAAAAGATCTAGTTGAAATTGTATAGCCTGATGTGAAATTCTCTGAGCAGTGCAGAAAGGCTGTTAGAACACTCATGGGGTTATATCAATTATATACAAGAATTTTTCCAACGGAAAGAAAGATTATTATCCCATTGTATAAGGCAATGGTAAGGCCACACTGGAATATTGCATAAAGGTTCTGAAATCTCATTTTAGAAAGAACCTAGATCTTTTAGAAAGGGTGCAGAGAAGAGCAAATTAGTTTGGGCACAAAAGAATTTTCTTACCAATAAATCATGGGGTTCTGTAAACTGCAATCTCTGGAAAATATACATTGCAAGGTGGCCTAAATAAAATGTATGTCTTTAAAGAGTTAATTAAAATCGTAAGAGCGATAAAGCTCAATATGTCCTATTAATGTTATTATTATAAACTATAAAAGGAAACTTCATATCTTTATGTAGAATCAGAATTCTCCCAATACTAATGTTGGAAGGATTATGTGATTATATAATTATATGAAATAAATGTCCCATATTTAATATTAAATAAAATCAATTATGAAAATTACATTAAAATTATAAAAATAAATACTTATTAAAAGATTGTCATTAATTCAATTCTCATCCCTGACATAACGCATCAGGAAAAGCCAGGAGAAGTCGACAGCTATCAACACTCCCAAAAAACCAATACCACATGTTAACATGAGAACTGAAAATAATTGTTGGATTTATTCTTAAAAAAACACAGGTTAAAATATCTAAAATCATTAAAATTGATTTTCAAAAGCATTGCCACTCATGGACTTGCAGCGCATTTGTGAACGGTAATTCACACATTGGTTTAGTAAAAATAATCTTGCATCAGGTAGTCGATAGGTTTAAATATAAAAAAGGGTGCCATATTTACATTTGGCTTTAACAACTTCTCTTCCATTTCCTCTCAGTTATCACAAAATCATTTAGCTCCTGTTAGAATTTAATATACTTTTAGCATCCTCATCCCTGGTTTTGATTTGAATGTGGTTTGATTTTGTGTGAAAAAATACAGTTGATGATTTTATGTTAATTTTCTATTTTCATATTAATTGTCACGCGATCAGTTGTAAACTCCTATGATCAATGTGGCCATGCCAGAGTATAAATGGAACATTTTTAATTTAAATATTTATAAATGACACACATCGTATTTTGAATGGAAACAATAACAGGAAATTCTAATTACAGATATTAAAATATATGAGGTTGGTTCCAAAAGTCCCAATAATGGATTTACTGTCAGAGCTTATGATTTAAATTCAAGATAACACACACCACTGCTCTCAAAATAACGTCCTTAGGCAACTACACATCTGCTTTCAGCTGTGCAGTTCTCAAAAGCATTGCTGAAAATCAGTTTCCACAAAGCTCTTAAGAGCAGCTGTCACTGTGTCATTCATTTTGTGATCAGCACATACATATCATTCTTCTTTTTCTTCAGGTTCCATGTTCAATTTGAACATTGGAGACCACATTTTCCAGCCAGCTGTCTCTTGCTCTGTGAAATAGTTCTTGTGTCGTAAGACCCCTGTCCATTCTTTGATGTTATCAAGCCATTTTTTTCTTTGTCTTCCTTTTGCTCTTTTGCCTTTAATCTTCCTTTGTAGGATTAGTCTCTGCAGGTCATATTGTGGGCCGCTTATAATATGCCTGAGGTAGGCAGCCTTTCTCTTTGCAATTGTAGTTAGTAGTACCATATGGTCCTTGCCCTCTTAAGGACCTGCGCATTGGTAACCTGATCTATCCACAGAATTTTGAGTATTCTTCTGAGCGTCCACATCTCAAAGGCTTCCAGTTTCCTGATTTCTGCATGACCCAGGTTTCGCATCTATATAGGAGAGTGCTCCATGTGTAGCACTTGACCATTCGATATCTTTTCTGGAAATCCAGTTTCATGTCACAGAAGAAGTTCTTAAGATTCTTAAATACCTTTTTGGCCATACTAATTCTGCTTCTAATTTCTGTGCCTTGGTCATTATTATCTGTAAAGAGCTTCTCTAAATATTTAACGCTCCTCACTTGTTCAATGGGGAGTTGCCACAGCATATTTTGATTCCAAGCAAGGTGTTTTTGGCATTAATCGTTACGCCTATCTGCTTGCTGGCTGTTACTACTTTGCTGAGGAGTGTTTGTAGCTTTTCCTCTGATGTTGCAATGAGGGCAGTATCTTCTGCATATCGCAGGTTACTGATAACTGAACCATTAAAAGTAATTCCTTCTTTAGAATCTTGTATTAGTTCTATAATGGTTTCAGCATAGAGATTGTACAGCATAGGAGACAACATACATTCTTGCCTCACTCTTTTCTGGATTTGTACCCAGTCTGTGTTTTCTCCCTCTACAGTGATTGCCACTTCTTGCTCAAGGTATAGTAACCATAGTATCCTTAGTTCCCTGGGACTGATATTAACATTGTTCAAGAGCTGAAAGAGGATATCATGTTTCAAGTAATCAAATGCTTTGTTAAAGTCAATGAAGCAGATAAAATAGGTTCTGCTGGTGTTCAATTACTCTTTCTACCAGTGTATTCAGAGCAAATACTGCTTCTCTTGTGCTAACACCCTTTTTAAAACCCATCTGGTCTTTTCCAATTTGTTCTTGAATCTTGCCTTCAATTTGCTGCTCTTGCCTTTTTTTGGTATGGGAATAAAGATGGATCTCAGAAAGTGAAGGAGTAGCTTCCCCCTATTGAGGATATTATTGAAAATATTGAGGAGCTGTTGTTTTTCTCTTGTTCTGAGCTATTTGAGTAGTTCGGCTGGGATGTTATCAATGCCAGTTGCTTTGTTGTTGTTCACTGACTTCATAGCTTGCTCCAGTTCTTCCATTAGAAAGTCTTGATGTTCACCTTCTGTTTGGGTGTTGTCATTTCCTAGTTGTCTGTTGTCCTCGCAGTACAGTTCCTCAGATATTCTTGCCATTTATCCTTTTTCTGTTGCTTGTCCACATAGATACCCCACCATATTGCAGTTAAACTTGGCCTCCAGTACATCTTCTGTGCCACCCAACCACACAACTTCTGGGTCATAGTGCCATTTCTATATACAGGGTGATTCACTACCAGTGCGACAAACTTGCAGGAGGCATGGGGGGCACAAAGATGAATCGGAATCACATAGCATTGCAGAGTCCGAAATGCTTTCGTCATGCGGTAGAGGACGTTGAACGGGAGGTTGCGTGAACAGCGATCCCGCTGGAAGTCAGCATTTGCGAACCGCTTCCTGAGGCAGTAGGATGGACAAGTATTCAAACGTTGAACTGGCCGACATGCACCTCACGTATGGAGCTGCGGACTGTAATGGGCGCGCTGCTCTGTGCTTGTACCAGGAACTTTTCCCTCACAGGCGTGCTATATACAGGGTGATTCACTACCAGTGCAACAAACTTGCATCATACGATTTTTGCACTTGTGCACAGAAGGTTACGTGAGTCTGGTTGTTTCACGAGAGGTACCATGAATCGAGAGTGAACGACAAGGACGCAAGACAATGAGGAGAATGGCCTATGTCTTGCAGAAGGCAATCCGAGTACGAGTACTCGAGCGATAGGCCAACGATTGGGTATTTCCCAATCCACTGTATGGAGGATACTGTCAACAAACCAAATGAGTTCATACCATCTGCAACGCGTCCAATCATTGGAGCCTGCAGATTATCCACTCCGGAGGACTTTTGCTATTTGGTTTCTTCAACAGAAATGGTTCGCAAATGCTGACTTCCAGCGGGATTGCTGTTCACGCAACTTCCCGTTCAACGTCCTCTACCGCATGACGAAGGCATTTCGGACCCTGCAATGATATGTGATTCCAATTCGTCTTTGTGGCCCCTACACCTCCTGCAAGTTTTTCGCACTGGTAGTGAATCACCCTGTATACCAGTTGGAGCATCAGCAAAGTTTCAGTGGCAGTTTTACTTAATTTCTGGTGGATATTCATATTAGCAATTTGCTCCAATGCCAACATGACTTCTGACAAGGAAAATGCCCAACTAAAGGAGGAATTCTATATAATGCACTTCAACCCCTCTAGCAGAACAAATTGTGAAGCACACAACACAAGTTGAATGCACACTGCACATTTTTTAATGATGCTTCTTCATAAAATCATTCCCAATTTACTTGCCCATGAGTACTACAATAAATCTGTTATCACAAATATATTAATGAAAAGCATGCTATTTTTAAAGGAATTAAGCAATGTTTTTACAGAAATTTATTATAGATTTCAGATAAAAGAATTAATCTGAGACAAATTACAATCAGCATCTTTGTAGTTGCAAATCACATCTGTTTCTACTGTCATACTATCAGATGTGAATAAAAACAACCAATTTAATATTATTTCACTGCTCCAATCAGTAAAAATATATCCAGAAGTGTAATAGATTTACTGTATAATAATATATACATACCTTAGCATTTGAGCCAGCAAAGGCAGCATGAAAGTCTGCAATAATTTGCTGAGCTAGTTCAGACCTTATACAATGAACCCTAAAACATATAAACAAAATATAAATATGCTTATTACAAAATTAAATACTGAAGTAGAAATGACAGATGCAAAACAAAATAGTCACCACCCTATAATATAAATAATCTCAATATTATGGAAGTCTTTTATTCAAGCAGTTCAGTTTCATTTATTCTTGTTAGCCGAGAATAAATAAATTTTTTTATCACATCTTTCAAACAGACAAGATAGTCTGAAATGTAAAGTGATACTCAAATTCAGTCATAAATAATTAATTCTAGTGAAGATTTGGAGAAAGAAGTTGAAAGAAACTGCTATATGACATGGACTGAACATTTAAGTAAAAAGGTTTAATATTGCTTTCTATATATAAAATTCTACACCAACCTGTCCATCTGTTCCTACTGTTAGCAGTAGGAATAGATGGACAGGTTGGTGTAGATACTGTTTAGTGCACATCATATTTGTAGACTGTATCAAATTCTCTAATGATTATTAACACAAAATCAATACTTACTGGTCAGCAAGCTGTCTAATTTGAACAATATCCATATATTTCTGAAAATGTTCTAGTACGTTCATGACACCTTGTAGGAGATTTGCTATATCCCCATACTGTCTTCTTTTTGTCAAAGCCCTAAGTATCAAATAAAATAGTTGTAAAGCATAGTTATTAATCTGTATACATATTTTATAATTAATGAATTTTTACTTCACTAAACCATACATGCCACTGTTATTTCTTTGATATGATGTTTCTAATAGAATGCAAATCATCTAAATTAATTGTTTATGACAATCAGAAAACAAACTTTATGTTATACCATAAATTATAAAATTTGTGGAATTAAATTAGTCATATCTACATATCATATCTTCAAAGGACTGTGATAATTACAAATAAAACAAGTGGAACCTCTTCATTCAGCTGTTCATAGGCCAAATAAATTTGTATTCTATTTTGAAGAAATGCTAAATGGAGATGGTGAAAAAGAAGAGTGATGGAAGGCAGTAGCCTTTAACCTTTTGAACTAATACTTACTGCAACAAACATCACAACTTATGTCACCAAGGTCAAAAGGTAGTGCCCAGTGTCACAAGACTATTTCAAGTAATTATCACAAAAAAGCACTGCTCCAAATTTGACAGAAAGCCAGATGTGCATTCTCATGGTCCAATTTAATACATCATGTTACAGATTTTCTTCCAAACTAACCAAGGTCATCAGCAAGTCCAGTTTATTAAGAGGGCTCAGTTTTAATTACAATGTGTTAATTAAAATGTGTGTGCAATGACATACAGACTATGAAGTAAAACCTAAGCAAACCAGTGTGACAATTCTCAATAATCACCTTGAAGCTAATGAGGAGTAAAGAATAACTTCAAAAATTGGCTGTCTTCTTTTATTTAAGAAACTTCCATTGCTTAATTTAATTATTACTCAACGTCTGTTATTACCCAAACAGAATTTTTTAAATTTCATGTTCTATTTTATTCTCAACTACTGTAAGCACTATATAAGAAAATTGGCCCTGCGAGAGCCATTACAGAATTTGGAGGCAGAAATCATCATAAGCCTGGAACACAAGTTTGCAAAACCAGTGAGTTAGAAAAATGGAAATAACTTTCACAATTTTAATGATTATGTTTAGACTTTTGATAAATTTGCCTGGAAAGTTAAGCATTGCTATACTGAATCTAGTTTGCTGTTAATTTAAATCAGTGAATGTTAATGCAACTTGATCATTCAGATTGAAAATAATTTTGCTTTACTGTGGTATAACGGTTCAGACAGTCACATGGTTGAACATTGTTAAGAAAGACTTCCTTATTAAATGCTGATCATCAGAATATTGTTGCTTTTGTTCACACACACACCTTGTTCTGTAAATTATTTAACATGCAAAACTATTTATTGCTCTGTTTTTTTTTTTTAGATGTGTTGTGTTCTACTGAGATAATATAATCAAGATACCTGAAACCAGGAAATACTGTTCGAGGTTTAGACCTAAATGGATATCAAATGAACTAATGAGACTCAGGACAGAAGAAATATGTTGGGGATGCATACATATAAATTATTAGGTGACACAGAAGCCTATGGCAGATATAAGCTAGTCTGTAATCAAGTCACAAAGGAGGTTAGGCAAGCAGATTACAAGAAATCTTTGGCAAAGAATGCAAAGAAAAACAGAAAAGAGTTCTTTACTTATGTTAACTCTAGAAGGAAGATGTGAATCAGATTGGCCTGCTTGATATTGATGGTTTGGCTGTTGATGAATCTGCTCAGACAGCTGACAATCTGAATGAGTACTACGCATCTACATTCACACATGAGGAATTCTGAAGTGGAGGATAGAAGCTTATTAAATGCTAACAGGGAGCTAAATGATTTTGTAAAAACTAAGAGCAAAGTGGAGGAGAAATTGTTGAAGTTAAACATAAGAAAGGCACCTGCGTGGACGAGATCAATCCAGTTATCTTAAAAGAGGTGGCAAAGAAGGTGAGCAAACTCTTAGACATAATTACAAGAGCATCCTTGGACTCAGGAGATCCACACAGACTGGAGATTGCAAAGGTATCCCCAATTCATAAAGGGGATCAAAGGGTGACATGAGTAATTACATACCTGATAGGGTTAACTTCTGTTCCTAGGAAAATAATGGTGTTACTGGTTAAATAAGCATTGCAGGATCATCTAGACAAGGCGGCAGTAATAATTCGGACACAGCATGGGTTTTTTAAGGGGAAGTCTTATCTGACCAATTTGATCGCATACTATGATTTGGTCACAAAGGAACTGGATGCAAAAAATAATTTTGATATCATGTAGCTGGATTTCAAGAGAGCTTTTGATATCATGTAGCTGGATTTCAAGAAAGCTTTTGATAAAAATTGGAGCAGTAGGCATTAAGAGCAAGTTGCTACAATGGATAAAAGGATGGTTGAGTGGGAGAAGACAGAGTGGTAATCAATGGACATTGTTCTTTGTGGATAATGTTATTAGTGGAGTCCCCCAGGGTTCGGTGTAAGGTTTTGTATATCTATCAATGATACTGATGAAGGTACATCAGGCTTAATATCAAATTTTTCAGATGATACAAAGTTGGCAGGGTTGGTAATGACAGTATGCTACTGCAACATGATCTAGAAAAGTTGGGCAGATGAGCTGAGAAGTGGCAACTCAACGTTGAGAAGTGGCAACTCAAGTTTAACGTTGACAAATGCAAACTACTACATATGGGCAGCAGTAACCCGAGAAAAATGTACCAATTATGTGGTACATCTTTCTGGGGTCTTGTCAATGATATACAGCAATTTTGCTAGCAGGGATAAGGAAGTGATTATCCCTTTGTATAAGGCAATGGTGAGGCCACACCTTGAATACTGTGTATAGGTCTGGAGGCCTCATTTTAGGAAGGATGTGGAGCTGCTGGAACAAGTACTGAGAAGGGCAATGAGATTGGTGAGGGGAACAAAGGGGTCTCTTACCAAGAAAGGCTTAAGTTCTGCAAATTGCAGCATCTGGAGACTAGGCACCTGCAAAGTGATCTGATTAAGGTGTATAAGGCTTTGAATGGTTTGAGCAGGCTCAATGCTGATGATATTCCTCCTCTTGCTCGGATTATGAACCTGATGGATCATAAACTCAAATTGAGGAAAGACAGTTGTAGAATAGACGTGCAGAAGTTTGCCTTCAGCCAGTGGATAGTTGATTGCTGAAATAGATTTTCATCTGTCATTGTGGAAGTTAATAGCGTAAATAAATTCAAGGAAGACCTAGACAAACTTTTTGAATGAATGGATGGGTGAAATGGGAAGCATGTGTGTGTGTGTGTTTTTTTTTTTTTTTTGGGTGATGCTGTATAAGCTTGCTTTCTTGCATCCTATGCCTGTACTAATGCCAATATCAGGATTAACAAAATATACAAAAAATGTACATCTCAGAGTGCATGTATTGTTTCTAGACTTGTATCACAGAAGAAAGAAACCTAACTTGCTGCCATTTGTGATATCAACACACACACACACACACACACACACACACACACACACACACACACACACACACACACACACACACACACTGCTTAAAATAAAACTGTGTATTATGCACACACAGTGTGTTTAATATAAAATTAGTCTTGGATTAATGACCCTATACTTAAAATCGGTTAAGAAAAAGCAGTGATGAACAAATGGCCCTTTCCTTGTTATATATTTCATCTCATCTGATTGAGTTCAATAACTTTTTTAGTCCACAGTAATCCTCATCCTTTAAACTGCAATTCTTGCCTTTATCCTTGACTATTGAAATCTCATTTGCCATTGACCACTTTAAGACTACAATCACACTGAAAACAGTTCTTGTATCATTATATTTGTGATATTATTTTAGTTCTTGGTGATGATCTGATTAAGAATCCCATCCCATCTCCACTCCATCCTTGTACTTTCTGTGACATGTTGATACAAGTTAATCATTAAGTTGATTCAGAAATTGACCTCACAAGTTGAACTGCTAGTCCATACTAGCAGTTCAACTTGTGAGGTCAATTTTCTTGAAGCAATATCTTGAAATCTCCCATAACAACGTATTCAAGACTGGCCCAATCAACATAGATTGAGAGACTCTTATCATACTCATCACTAGCAGGCAGTCTGTTTATTACCACTCTCAACTTTTCTTTACTGCTTACTATCTTGCACCACACAGGGTCTATGGATGGCATCATGAAATTGTTCTGAATAGGGTTACAATTTTACTACATTCAGGCAACTTTTTACCAGACATAATCCCCCACCTCCATTCTTCCCTGTCCTTCCTTATACACATTATTTGGAAACACCACATTCTCATACTAAGTCTCAGTTAATCCTATTATATCAGCTTTTTGAAAGAATTCTCATAACATCAGTTTAATAAGCTAATCCAAACTGTATGAAACTTTTCCATCAGTGATCCACTCCACAGATATGCAAAGTCACTACTCCAGTTTCCAACTTGCTTAATAAAACTTCTAATAAAAGTTTCTAGTACAAGAATATCATTAACAAAGGCTTACAGTTTATAACAGCATTTCATGAATAGAATTTACAGCACTGAGCTGGCATTTAAATTTTTATGCTTTCTGACAAATTCAAGAAAAATACAATAAAGTTCTATCCATCCCATAACTTCAACTTTTCCATTCTACTTTTGTTAAAATACTGTTTCCTACTTACAGGATATCTCACCCACTGATATTATAATTTGATTCATAGTCACAATTACAAGATTAAGAGCAGCAATTAAAATCAGTACCTATTTCATTACTTCTGTCTCTTCACTTCTCATCTCTCTTCTGTCTGTAAGTCAAAAATCATTAATAATTAAAAATGTTAGAGTTCATCAGAAGAAACTGGTTATGACTTTCACAACAGTTGGAAAAGTTTAAACTAGAAGTGTCAGATACAGAAGGGTTTGTGGATCAGAGTCATCTTTCAAGAGCCACAGCTCACAGTGGCATTAATGAAATAAATTTATTAAATATCTCATTAAATTATTTTCCTCTATAGAATTAGTACCATCAACTTGTTTGTAAAAGCTGGAAATACTTCAATTATGCAACAAAATTTGGTAGATGTATATGGTCCATACGTCACACATCTAAAACTCTCTGATTTAAACAATTAAGTGTACATGTGCAGTTTGTTTACACAAAATTTTATGAAGTAAATACATTTTTCATTCAGAATAAATTTTTTAGTACATAAATGAGAGCTTACATATGCTCAATTTTTCCTAAGTCCTATTAATATTTTAGAAATAAACAAGGAGTTACCTTTTATTCAGTCAGTAGGATTTCTTCTTTACCACTTCTTATGCGAATAAATTATGAAGTGATACATTAAAACAATATTACATAATTTAAAACTCATAATGTGTTCCTCACTATTGACACATGGGTAGTCCAACCCCAGGATCACAGTGGTGAACCCCAACCCAACCCCAGAAATATCAAACCCCCCATGCAACCTTTAGTGAAGGAAGACATTTTGTCATAAATGCAAATTTGAAATATGAATGAAATACTATTAAAATGAGATAAAAGTAGGATAAAACAATGAATTTAAAATACACTAAATTTCCTCCCTTAAGTGGACCAAAACTTTGACAAGTGTCATGTCCACAGGGTGGAATGAATCTAACGAAACATGTGTTCGGAATCTTATAAATAGGAGATTAGTCTTTGGTACACATGCATTTGAACAACCACAAATCAGATATGAGAAATGGACAATGAATGTTAATAGAGTTTTTTTGTAATTTCATTCTAAAGTTTTGGCAATCAATAACTTACTATAATTATGTTGAATATTTAAAATTTTGGCTTCAATAAACAGGAATGCGTGGTTTTCATTTATCTCATGGAATGCTAGTTCCAATACATTTGCACACAATGCATGGTCTGATGCTTCATGTTGCTTAACCCTTGAGTTTAAAATACATCTGTCAGATCCAATGCAAGAAGAATCACAATCCTTACATGAAATGTGGTAGACGAGGTCATGTGTTTGTTCGGATGTCGATAGTAGCTTGTGATTTTTAGTGTTGCATATAATTTATGGCTCAGTTTTGCTACTATTTTCATTTCTGTACCTCTAAAAAGGTTATTAATTTGTCTATACCAGTGTTCAACATACGGCATTGAAATAAAATATTTTTTAATAATCCTGTCATTAAGTTTGTTATTGATTATTTTGTCTTTAGTTTCTAATTTAATGCTATTGATAGAGGTAATAGGGTATCCTCTATTTAGGAACCTATTCGTCAGTTCTTCTATTTCTATCTGTAAGGCGAGCTGTGCAGAAGAGTATTTGAATGCATTTAAGAACTAGATTGACCTTTTATATGAGTATCGGTGGTAGCTACTATAATGTAGGAACATCCCCGTATTTGTGGGCTTACGATAAATACTAAAATTAATATTTTTGCCCTCCCTCTTAAGTGTAATGTTTAAAAAATTTATGGACTTTGTTTCTTCTTGTTCTTTCTAGAGTGTAAATTTTAACCTAATGTGCATATTATTAAAAGTTTGCAAAACTTCATTTGTAGTGTCATAATCCGTTATAATGAGGATGTCGTCAAGGTATCTTCCATAAAATGTGATTTTTGGTAAAAACTGTTAAATGTATATTTTCTAATCTATCTAAATACAATTTTGATATTAGGCCGCTCAAGTTCAAACCCATAGGCAAACCAAAAATCTGTCTATAAATCTTACTTTCACACCAGTAACTTAATTAGTTACTGGTTTGAAACTTAATGGCCCAACCAGTAACTTAATTAGCTCAAATATCTCTTTTTTGGGTATCTTCGTACTGTTAATGTTAATAGTGTTATTGTTTAATAAATCCCAAATTACATCCAGCACATATATTTCATTAATATTAGTGTATAATGAAACTACATCAAGGAAAAATAATTTAACTCCTCCTCCAATTTTACAATATTTTAAATTTGTATATAAGATATCATAATTCTTTATACTATATTTTAATACCTGCTGAAAAGGTATTATAATCCAATATAAATATGTCGCCAAGGCCGAAAAAAGCAGAATTTTTGTATGAAATAAATTTGACAGATTATCATAGGAAATATGTTAAAAAACTCAATTATGTGCTCTCATCACCCTCAGTTTTCAAATACCATAGGTTAATGACTGAAAACCAAGACCTATCATTAAAGCTTCATTTCCTACATTCCCATTTAGACTTTTTTCCTGAAAACTTGGGAGTGGCCTATGATGAAGATGGTGAAAGGTTGCACAAAAATATTTCTCAAATGGAAAAAACATACCGGGGAAATTGGAATCCAAATATGTTTTAGCATTAGTTGAGGCATATGATGCAAGAAAGCAAGCTTATACAAAGGGTACTAGGAAAGTTTTGCAATACAGCTTTGTTTATTTAATTTTTTCAACGTAATTTCCTCTACATTCAATACCCCTCTCCATCCTCCGAAACCAATCTTTAAACCAGTTCTGCCAGTTTCACTAGGGAGTAAAGCACACTCGTTGTCTCAAGCCCGTAGAAGGTCCTCATGACTGGAAAACTGCCTCCCTTTTAGCTTCATTTTCACATGCGGGAACAGTGCAAAGTCGCAGGGAGCAAGGTCTGAACTGTAGGGAGGGTGCTCGAGAAGTTTCAGTCCTGTCGTGGTCAAATATTCGGTGCAAGCTTTGGCGCGGTTAGCTGGAGCATTATCGTGATGGAGGTACCAGGTGTCCATTCTTGACTTTGGCCGCAGGTTCTTCATAGATCCAATGACTTTAGGCAGGCATTGTTCAGTATACCACTTAGCTGTGACTGTCTTCTGCGTGTCCAAAACGACACGTTCCACAATTCCACTCGATTTGAAAAATACAGCTATCATTTTCTTCTTTACAGATCGGGATTTTCTGACAATTACGGGTGTGTCGTCGTCATCAAAAACCCAAACTTTGTTTTGAGCCTTGGTCGGCAGATCGTAATAGTACAGCCAAGTCTCGTCACCTGTCACGATGTTTTTCACATACCGAGATTGTCCCTTATCAAACTTTTTTAACATCTCCCGGCACCAAGTCACACGTCGTGTCATCTGCTCTTCAGTCAGTTGATGCGGCGCCCAGTGAGAACAAAGTTTCTTCACGTGCAAATGATCTTGCAGAATCGAACGAATTGCTGGTGCATTTAGGCGCAAAGTATCCTCTATCTGTTGGTAGGTCACTCGCCTGTTTTCGTCAAGCATTTTCCTCACAGCAGTAACGTTTTCCTCCGTAACTGACGTTCGTGGCCTTCCCGGCCTCTCAGAATCCTCCAGAGTGAAATTTCCCCTTTGGAATTCTCTATACCACCTGAATATCATCGTACGATGTGGACAATTATCATCTAGTGCAAGAGTCATTTCTTCTAAGCACTGGTCTACGGTTAAACCACGCACGAAATTATACCGCAAAACTGTCCTTATCTCATTTCGTGACCACGATGCCATCGCAAGCACTTTACACTCTCACAACTAATGAATAACTGAGCCCATCGACTTGGCGCGGCGGCTACTATGCACGTATGAACATGTCTCAACATGCAGCAACAAGCAGCTTCCTGTGATTCATTGTTGCGTCATATTGCAAAACTTTCCTAGTACCCTTTGTACAGCATCAGCAACAAAAAAAAAAAAAAAAAAAAACCTCCCATTTTACCCATCCATTCATTCCAAATGTAACAATGTTTGTCTAGTTCAGCTTTAAATTTATTTAAGCTATCAGCTTCCACAACAACATATGGAAATCTGTTTCAGCAATCAACTACCCACTGGCTAAAGGCAAACTTCCGCACATCTATTCTACAACTGTCTTTCCTCAGTTTGAATCTATACCCCCTCGGGTTCTTAATCTGAGCAAGTGGAAGTATCCCATCAGCATTGAGCCTGCTCAAACCATTCAAGGCCTTGTACACCTCAATCAGATCAGCTCACAGGTGCCTAGTCTCCAGATGCGGCAACTTGCAGAATTTAAGTCTCCCTTTGATCCTCTCACCAATCTTGTTGCCCTTCTCTATACTCGTTCTAGCAACTCTACATCATTCCTAAAATGAGGCATCCAGATCTTTACACAGTACTCAAGGTGTGGCCTCACCACTGACTTATACAAGGGGATAATCACCACCTTTTCTCTGCTAGCAAAATTCCTATATATCAGCATTTCCCAAACTTTTTTTTGTCATGGAACACTTTTCATCTCACAATATATTTACAGAACACAAGTTTAGCGGGAGCCAAATGTTTGCTAATATTTTATTACATGCGACTCACTGTGCATCAGGAGTGGGTGCTTCCATAGCCAGGTGGGAAGGAGCAGCAGTGCGTAGCACACGCTTCTTGATTAGACCCCGAGTTTCGAGCCCGTCACCACCAAATACGGAGGATGCGGAAAGGTTAGGGAATGACCACCGCATATTCCCGGAGCAATATGGCCTTAGTTGCTAATACTCCTAAAAAAAACCAAATAACAAATAAATAGCATGAGGAGCATCTTTATTTCCAACACATGTAAAGGCAAAATTCAAAATGCTGTCATCATACTTTCTTTTTGGTTGTTTGTTGTTTGCTATTTGGTTTTTAGGAGCATTAGCAACTAAGGCCATATTGCTCCGGGGATATGCGGTGGTCATTCCCTGACCTTTCCGCATCTGCCATATTTGGTGAGCACAGGCTCGAACCCCGGTCTAATCAAAAAGCGTGTGCTACACACTACTGCTCCTGCCCACCTGACTATGGAGGCGCCACTTTCTTTTTGGTCTTTTATTAGTTGGTTCCTGTTTTTTCGCTTCCGATTTTTGGGGAACAAAAGGCTGCGATTGTTCATCCTCACTTTGAAGTGTGACAATATTGTGTTCGTTTTCATCAACCACGGTTGCACTACTAGAAGTACTTTCTTCTCGTTTTAAAGTTCCTTTTTTCAATCACAAACCCACGATCATTTATTTTGATAATAATATTTCGAAATACTGATATTATCAAAAAAAATATTTATACAAGAAGGTGTGTTTAGTTATTCTTACTATTTTTCCGCACTACTACAGACTTGCTGTTTAAACATGCAAGAATGTTTCAGTGGAAGGCTATTCTGTTACATCCACCCAAATGATGCATGATATCGGTTCACTTCCCCCTCAACCCATCTACTACAGGCTAAATTGCATATTAAAACACTACATCGCTACTTTTCTTAGATGTCATTACATCTATGCATACTTCTCTTTGCAAAGCCCACCAAAATAAAGTGTTACGAGGTCTATTTGTTTAGTCAATGCCAGTACAGTATATCAATAACCAAAAAAAAAAAAATTTTTTTTTTAAATTAGAATGATACAAAAGTGGTGTACGCTACAAATATTCAAAATTTATTTATTTTTATTTTTTTATTATTAATTAGGATTTTTAACGGAACACAGTTGGGGAAACGCTGCAATATATCATTGACAAAACTCCACGACCAGCTCTGACAGCCCATCTGCACTGCTCACAGAACTTCATATCTGACTGCACAATTACCCCCAGGTCTTTTTTCATTCTCCACCTCCCTGAGTGTAGTACCACACAGTTGGTACATTTCTCTTGGGTTACTGCTACCCATATGCAGTACTTTGCATCTGTCAATGTTAAACTTCAGTCGCCACTTCTCAGCCCATCTACCTAACTTTTCTAGATCCTTCTGCAGTAGCATACTGTCTTCACTGTCACTAACAACCCTTCCAACCTTTGTATCATCTGCAAACTTGGACGTTAAGCCTGATATACCTTCATCAGTATCATTCATAAATACACAAAATAACAATGGACCCAGCACCGAATCCTGAAAGATTCCACGTAGAGCAGTGTCCTTTTATTACCATTCTCTGCCATCTCCCACTCAACCATCCCTTTATCCATTGCAGCAACTTGCCCTTAATGTCATACTGCTCCAATATGTACAGCAGTCTTCCATGTGCAACAGTATCAAAAGCTTTCCTGAAATCTAATTATATGCTATAAAAATCATTTTTTGCATACAGTTCCTTTGTGATCACATTGTAGTATCCAATCAAATTGGTCAGACAAGACTTCCCCTTAACAAATCCATGCTGTTTGAACTATTACTGAAGTCTTGTCTAGGTGATACTGCATCACTTCTTTAACCAGTGACTCCATTATTCCCTGGAACAGAAGTTAAACTAACAGGTCTATAATTATCTGTGTCACCCTTTGAACTGCCGTTGTGAATTGGGGATACATTTGCACAACTCTAGTCTGTGGAGACTTGCACTGAGTCCAAAGATGCTCTGGTAATTATGGCTAAGGGTTTGCTTACTTCCTTTGTCACCTCCTTTAATATAACTGGATAGATTCCATCTGCCCCAGGTGCCTTTTTTATGTTTAACTTCAACAATTTCTCCTCCACTTTGCTCTCCGTTATTACAAAATTGTTTAGCTCCCTGTTACAGTTTAGTAAACTTCTGTTCTCCCCTTCCTCCTTACAGAATTCCTCATGTGTGAATGTAGATGCAAAATACTCATTCAGTTTGTCAGCTATCTGAGCAGGATCATTAAAAATTGAACCACCCACATCAAGTGAACCAATCTGATTCATACCCTTCCTTCCAGAATTTAAGTAAGTAAAGAAGTATGTTGTTTTCCTTTGCATCTTTTTGCCAAGGACTTCTCACAATCAGCCTTCACTTGCGTAACCTCCTTTGTGACTTGATTACAGACTAGCATCTGTCATAGGCTTCTGTATCACCTGATAATTTATATGCATCCCACACATTTTTCTTCTCTGCCACGAGCCTCATTAGTTCATTTGATAACCATTTAGGCCTAAACCTTGAACAATATTTCTTAATAGGTATGAAACTTTTAGTAGATTCCACGATTAATTCCTTGAATGTTTCCCACTTAGAATTTACTGTTGGTAACATCATCAGTTGATCCCACTGTACAGAATTTAAAAACTGTCTGAGACCATGGCAGTCACCTTTACGGAAACAAAAACCCTTCCCTTTACCCTTGATGGTAGTTATATCTTTAAGTAAATTCCACATCAGTACACTGTGATCACTGTCACCTAATGGTTCCTTTAACTGAAAATTCTTAATGCATATGTAATCACTGCTGATAATCAGATCAAGAGTATTACTCCCTCTGGTTGCCCCTCAAACATGTTGCTGTAGAAAACAATCCTCCAATAAATCCATAAAAGTCTTGCTAACATGTGAATGACCAACCCACAAGTTCCTGTCAATATCTTGAAAGTTAATATCCCCCATTACAAGTCATTCTGATTTACTGGCCCACTATTTCTTTGCACGATTGTTCGTTGTACTCATCAGAGTCATTAGGCCTATAAATAATCCCAGGGGCTCACATCTGTGAGTATGGGTGATTCCCTTCTACTTTTGACTCTCTCTCTCTCTCTCTCTCTCTGTAACCGGGGGAATTTTTATTTTTTGGCTGGTGCAGCATAAGCCTCAGGCTTCTTTGCAACATGTAGCTAATAATAATAATAATCCCGAAGTTTCTCACTCAAGGAATAGCATATCTGAAGCCTAAAGATGAAGATACAAGAAATCTGGCGAAATATAGGCCAATCAGCTGCCTCCCAACAATGTACAAGATCCTGACCAGCTGCATAACCAAGAAGATATCAGACCACTTGGAGAGCCAGAACATAATGGCCAAACAGCAGAAAGGATGCAAGTGGCTGAACAAAGGATGCAAGGAGCAATTAACCATATATGCTGCAGTTATGGAGCAAGCCTACAAGCAGTGCCGCAACATGTACACAGCCTACATCGATTACCGCAAGGCCTTCGACTCCGTGCCTCATAGTTGGCTAATAGAGGCACTGAACATTTACAAAAAAATCAATCCAGTAGTGACAAACTTCCTAGGAGAAATGATGGCTAAATGGAGTACCACCATTAAGGTCGAAAACATCCATCAGGAGAAGAATCTTTCAGGGAGATGCCCTGAGCCCACTATGGTTCTGTCTAGCACTTAACCTGCTATCCACCATGCTCAACAGTAGCAAGTACAGATATAACCTCAAAGAAGGAAGGAAAAACCTGTGCACCTTCACCCACCTGCATATGGTGGTGAAGGTGTAGAGCTTGATGTTGTGGACGACATCAAGCTCTACCCAGGAACTGAGAAGCACCTCCAGCAACTACTCCAGATCAAAGAATTCAACAATGATATTAGGATGGAATTTGGTCTAGACAAATGCAAGACTCACAGATTGCACCAGGGAAAATTAGTCAACCGAAACTACCACCTGCAGACTGGTAAAGAGATTGAAGCCTTGCCAGATGGAGAGGCCTACAAATACTTGGGGATGATGCAGGTTCAGCAGTTACAGCACAAGGAAATTAAGGCCTGCCTGACCAAAAAATACCATCAGACTCAGAAGCCTGCTGAAAGCAAAGCTGAATGGAGGGAACACAGTTAAAGCCATAAACACCTATGCAGTCCCAGTGTTAACATACTCCTTCAGGGTCATAGATTGGACTAACACCGAGCTGGAGGATATCATGAGAAAGACAAGGACAATGATGGCCAAGAGCTGCCAACACCACCCGAAATCTGCCGGGGAAAGACTGACAATTGCCCGGGAA
The DNA here is from genome assembly GCF_048544385.1 of Mastigoproctus giganteus. NCBI lineage: Eukaryota > Metazoa > Arthropoda > Arachnida > Uropygi > Thelyphonidae > Mastigoproctus > Mastigoproctus giganteus. The sequence continues at coordinate 91,940,335 of NC_143583.1, read as the reverse complement.
GAAGGAGGAAGGGGCTGATAGACCACATTGAGCAAGAGAAGACAGCAATAGTTAACCTGAAGGATTACTTCCAGAAACACACAGCAGTGCTCCACCAGGTCAAAAGGAAGATAGACAAGTGGTATATCTCAATCAACCTAAGCGAGGAGGTCCCCCCTCCCCAACCAGGAGGTACAAACAAAGCTAGAAAGATGGGCAGAGAAGACACTACAATGATCTCCATCAAGGTCACATAGATAAAATTGCTTCCAATGCATGGCTCACCAGTGGAACACTCTTCTCCGAGACTGAAGGATTCATGCTCGCCATCAAAGACCAGGTAATCAACACCAGGAACTACAGAAAATACATCGCCAAGAAGCCCAGAGTGTTCAATGGCACATGTCAATGCCACCTGGCCTCAGAAATGATCCAACATATTGCCGCGGGATGCAACGTGATCACCCAGACTGAGTACACTCAGACACAACCAGGTAGCCAGGAGAATACATCAGAAGCTAGCAAGGAAATACCAGCTGATCGAAGAAAGTGTACCGTACTACAAGTACGAACCCCAGGCAGTACTAAAGACCCCAACCCACCAACTGTACTAGGACCACACCATAATAATGGATAGGACAATCCCGCACAACAGACAGGACATAACCCTTGTGGACAAGAAGGAAAAGGCTACTTATCTGATCGACATAGGGGTACCCAACGCTGGCAACCTCCAGAAAACCCATGGGGAAAAAAATCAGGAAGTACATGAACCTAAAGACAGGAGATCAAAGAGATGTAGAATATACAACAAGTAACAACCATCCCGATCATCGTGTCAGCCACAGATATGGTGCCAAAGACCCTACATAACAGTCTAGCATCAATAGGTCTCCCAGCGAACACCTACAAGGAACTCCAGAAAGTCACAATCCTGAACAGCTGTAGGATAGTTCAGAGTTCCTCGACCAACAGTAACACCAGACATAACAACAACCACCCTGAGTACTTGGTAGTAGTACCCTTCACGAGGTGGAACCCTTGTGGACAAGGAGACATAATATAAGAGCAATAGGATAAGAGCAATAGGAGTCAGGGAGAAATAATATAAGAGCAATAATAATAATAATACACTCCTACTCTCATTTTCCCTTTCCCAATGTTTATTTCACACCAAACTGACTCAACATTGCACTGTCCACCCATGTCAACTGGATGTACTTCCTTAGATTTTATGTGTTACTTAACTAACAGCATAACCCCTCCTCCCTTACTACCCTGTCTATCCTTTCTATACACATTGTATTCCCCAAATTCCAATTCTGCACTGCTTATATTTGTGTGACACCATGTCTCTGATATCCCAACAATATCTGCCTTTGATTTCTTGATCAGCACTCTAAATTCATCAAATTTATTTACTATACGTCTAGCATTGGTGTACATGCAAGTATACATACGCCTGTTCTTACACTTACCCTAACACAGCCCATGTATTTACTTGTTCAATGATGATTCCCAGCAGCACTTGAAATCCCCAGCAACTTGCTCTTTAGACTGATGCTCAGTACAATAGAAGCAGTGCAAGAATCACTTTCGTCTCTGCCTGCGGCTACTGTTAATCTTTTAGTCTGCGAATCCCCCAAGCTAGTAGTTTTCCGACCCACCTAACACTGCGTCAATAGCATCAACAAATATTCTTGCACCCTTTCTATTTAAGTGTACCCCATCCCTGTAGGAGCACCCTCACCTGTTAACAAGCACAGACCACGCTGAAAAAAATTCTATCCCATGAGCCTTGCACAATCTCTCCAGGGCCGAACTGACTGACTAGCCTCTCATCATATACTTCCTCCTATCGTGTCTGGACAGAATTGCAGGCACTTTCAAATTTAACCGTAATTCGCAACTTTTTTTCAACATTGACCTGTACTTGTTAAGAAAATCTGCAGATCTCTTACTCTTAAGGTCATTAGTACCAATGTGTACAACAATATCACCTTTTGTGCCCTTAAAACATGATATCTGCTCTACATCATCAACTTTTGTCCCTGGCAGACAAACCATGGTCCTGTTCCACCTATCCCTTTTTGCATAATATATGTCCTGTCTCCCTGACGATAGAGTCACCAACAATAACTAGCTCCTGTGGGACCAGTGCACTCTGCCTTGGAAATTGTCGCTGTGTTGTATGATGTACAGGAGTGAGCCTTAACATTGAGTTGGGTAGCTGAGAGCTTGATGGGCCCCTCATATTAATTTCTTTGAGGGCATCTACCCTACACCTCGAACTCTCATAGATGCCCATCAAAATGCTAAGTTGGCACCTAATTTCTTCACAATCTCTGCAACTAGCACACACACAAAGACATCCTCCTTGGCTAGATCATATATTGTTCTAGAAAGGTCTGCAAACCTCACATTTCGCACATTTTTTTAGACTATGATGTGTTGGAGAATTTCCCCCTTCAGTTCTTCCCCAAGCCACAGCACTCCCGCTAATCTGTGATCGTTGCTTTGTTGCTCTGGTCTGGGTCGTGATTCCGTTTAAGTACAATTTAATTAACAATGAAATTTAATAAGATTAATAAATTTTACTGATTAATTAGCATTAGCATTAGTAGAGGCATTTGATGCAAGAAAGCAAGCTTATGCAGCATCAGCCAAAAAAAAAAAAAAAAAAAAAAAAGTAACATAAATAAATAAAAATAACCACTTCCACTTCACCCCTCTGTTCGTTCGAAATACCTGTCCAGCTGAGCCTTAAACTTATTTAGGCTATCAACTTCCACGACAAGGGATGGAAGTCTGTTCCACCCACCAACCACCCGCTGGCTAAAGGCAAATTTCCGCACATCTATCCTACATCTGTCTTTCCTCAATTTGAATTTATGCCCTCTCAGGTGATTTTTCTGAGCTAGAGGAAGAATCCCATCAGCATTGAGCATGCTCAAACCATTCAAGGCTTTGTACACCTCTATCAGATCACCCCGCTGGTGCCTAGTTTCCAGACACTGTAATTTGCAAAACTTAAGCCTTTCTTCGTAAGAGAACCCCTTTGTCCCATTCACCAATCTAGTTGCCCTTCTCTGTACTCGTTCCAGCAGCTCTACATCCTTCCTGAAATGAGGCCTCCAGGCCTGTATACAGTACTCTAGGTGTGGCCTGACCATTGCCTTATACAAGGGAATAATCACCTCCTTATCCCTGCTAGAAAAATTCCTATATATCATTGACAATACACCATGAGCTACTCTTGCAGCCCATCTGCACTGCTCAGAGAACTTCATATCTGCCTGCACAACCACCCCCAGGTCCCTTTCATTCTCTACCACTGTCAGTGTAGTACCACAGAGTTGATACGTTGCTCTGGGGTTGCTGTTTCCCATATGTAGTACTTTACATTTGTCAATGTTAAACTTCATTTGCCACCTCGAAGCCCATCTGCTCAACCTTTCCAAATCCTGTTGCAGCAGCATAGTGTCAGTAGTGTCCTTGACAACCCTGCCAACCTTCGTATCGTCTGCAAACTTGGACATTAAGCCTGATATACCATCATCAATATCATTTATAAATACAGAAAACAATAAAGGCCCCAATACTGAACCCTGAGGGACTCCACTAATAACATTAGTCCACGATGAGCAGTGTCCATTGATTACCACTCTCTGTCTTCTCCCCCTCAACCACCCCTTTATCCATAGCAGCAACTTGCCTCCAATGCCACACTGCTCCAATTTGTGCAGCAGTCTTCCATGTGCAACAGTATCAAAAGCCTTTCTAAGATCCAAGTATATAATATCAAAGTTATTCCCTGCATCCAGTTCTTTTGTGACTGCATCATAGTATCCAATCAAATTGGTCAGGCAAGACTTCCCCTTAACAAAACCATGCTGTGTCCTAGCTATAACTGAAGTCTTGTCTAGATGATCCTGCAGTGCTTCTTTCACCAGTGCCTCCATTAATTTTCCGGGAACAGAAGTTAAACTCACAGGTCTATAATTACTTGTGTCAGCCTTTGATCCCCCTTTGTGAATTGGGGTCACATTTGCACATCTCCAGTCAATGGGTACCTCCCCTGAGTCCAAGGAAGCTCTCATAATTATGGCTAAGGGTTTGCTTACCTCCTTTGTTGCCTCCTTTAATATAACTGGATAGATCCCATCCACCCCAGGTGCCTTTCTTGTGTTTATCTTCAACAATTTCTCCTCCACTTTGCTCTCAGTAATTACAAGATTCTCTAGCTTACTGCTAGAGTTGAATACACCTCTGGCATTCCCCTCGCTGAATAACTCCTCATGTGTGAATGTCGATGCAAAATATTCATTTAGTTTGTTAGCTACCCGAGCAGGGTCATCAACAGTTGACCCATCGATCTCAAGTGGACCAATTGATAATACTATACTAAGCTAACAGATTTTTAATGCAGTGCTACATATTTGCTATCTAATTTTATGTTATACCTTATGCTATCAAGTTCGGGATATACATTACACTATTCCGTATCATATAACAATGGTGGCAAGTTACGAATGGTAAAATCTACACTAAGTATTAAAATCTACACTAAGTATTAACTTTCAAAATCGCTATCTAAATTCAAAATAAACCAAGGAGCTTGACTAGGACTATAAAGCTACTTATAGAAAATAATTAATATAATAATTAAGTCAATAAAATGGCTAAATATAAATAAAAACTTAGCATTCGCTGGAGCTGCAAAATCTTGCCTAACAGGTGAATACCCTTGTACCCCAATGTTGGCAGACTACTGTTGGAATCTTGTATGGGATACACCAATGGATGATTATAAAATGCAAAAAATGACAAGATAAGTGTCTTGTTATCAGATAAACATTTTTGTAAATAGAATAAGGTTAATACACCCATTTTTCAATATTTAGTACTGTACGTAACATTTTCTTATAATATATGAAATCTTTTTACTAGAAACCTTTTTGACGTTAATCCCCTCTCCCTTAAAATTGGTGGGTGTTACAGCAATACGACTGCCATATTTGAATTCAGCAATGTCAAATCTACAAGAATTACCCTGAATTTTAATACGGAGTGAAAAAAAAAAATTTTTTTTTTTTTTTTTTTTTGCTGACCAGTGATAATTCATGATTTAAAACAAAAACAAACAAAACACAAGTTTTACTAATGAACTGAAAACATTTTGTTTGTGCATCTGCTATATTGCCCATTCATTCCTCTAATTAGTGCATGGCGACAAACAATATCCATATGTAGTGCTTCAATTACAATACATGACATATGGATAACCCACGTGTATGCATGAAAAAAAAAAAAAAAAAAAAAAATTACATTACTGATTGTAATGTAATTTGGGAAGACTTGGCAAATTATTCTAACAGAGTGAAATACAAAATTTTGTGAAAATCTATCTACTGGAAATTGAGTTATTACGTGCAGGCAGATGTATATGGCGAAGACAATAGGCATATTATGCATATATGCTAATGTGCCTAAAAAATAAATATTACAAATATATGGATAGATAGTTGAAAAACTTACTGCAAGTTATCTACTCCTTCTACTAACATATGGAGATGATTCAATGTTGTGATTGAGGCAGTAAGATGACGTTTTGCATGGTCCAACTGCTTAATATCTCTTGTGATTTCTTTTACCTACAGACAATAGAAAATATATTGTTTCATTAAGAGAAACTTTTATTAAATTTTTAAACTATAATACAAAATGCTAGTTTTTGTTAACTAACTGCTTAGCTTTGTTTCAAAGCCAAGTTCCTCCTTCAACTGGTAAAAAAACTTTTACCCTCACAGATCATTTCTATGAAGCCTCAATAAGATTCCATATCAGGCTACGCATGAAAAAATTTAATTTAATTTAGTTGAAATTTTATTTTGTTATTTTATGTTATTTTATAGATTTTTTTATCTAAAATTCTCAACAAGCACTCCTAAAGCTTTTTCTTTGCCAGTTCTGGAATTTGCCAAATTTGGAGTGATCACATTATAGATATATATAAACATTCTCTACAACTGATTTGACCTCTAGTGTTTAGAATTACATTTCACCTTTTATTTCTTATCATTCATTTTTGCGGATGCATATCAATCTGATTAAATACATGAACTTTAGCTTGACTATTCTGTAAGATCAATAGCTGTGCATTCATGATAAATTACTTGTTATCTGCATTTCTTTGAAATTTCTATACATTTTTCTGCATCCTACACTTATCTTTAAAAGTTATTTTAGCACCAAGAGAATTCCAAAACTCTCTGGAATTTGAGGTAGATGTGGCTGATATTTCAGATTCTGAGATTCTTATGAATCTCAGAATCTGAATCAGAATCAGAAACTGATCTCATTACTATTTGTTGCACCCATTCCAACAGGTACACATCCTTCCTAAAATGATAATTCCAGACCTGTATACATGGTACAGCATAATCATTGATTTATAAAATTCCTGTATATAAGCACAAAATATATATATATATTTAAACACATGAATGTTTTTAAGATTAAATATATATATATTTTTTTTTATTGAGGATTGAACAAATTAACACAACTCATTGAAGATCCAAACAAGTAGCATTACTATTTCATCTCCACAGATTGTAACAGGGTATTAGATATTGGTATTATTAAGCAACAAAGTTTTATCACATTAATTTAGAGAAATGAAATAATTACATTACCAATCTTAGCTTATTATATGATATTCTAATCAGTGAATTAAAATAACCACAGAGATCTGTGAGCTAAGTAGTAGAAACTGAAAAAAAAAACAAAAAAAAAAAAAAAAACACCTGCAATTTATAATTCATATAAATCCATGAAAAAATAAACCTCATTCTAATGGCATATAAAAGAACAAAACTGAAATTCACATGCCTAAATCAGGAGATTGGCAAGTCTGAATAAGCTCCAATCATCCTTATACGTTGGTAACTTCTTTTTCAAGAGTTATTTCCAAAGTTCTTAAAGAGCTATTGTCAAAACGAAACATTTGCTTTACATCATATAGTATAACCAAAAGTTTTATCTATTATTTATTACACTGTGTGTTGGGGGGGGGGGAGACAAAAGAGTCAATCTACAGAGTCCAGTTAGTAGACATTTCTGTAACTTATCTGCAGTTTCAGAATCAACAGTTGTAAAGAATAAAGCACACAGAAAACATAAGAAAATAAACTGGAAAAGATTAAACTTTTGAGATGACATTGAAGATGATTTTGAGCTGATTTTAAGACTTCTGATATCTGACACTGAAAAAATGCTAAAAACTTCAAAGAATTCACATGTCTATAATCTTAATTTCCATTTGAGACAGTGTTATCTTTATTTTATTTATTTATTTTTTTTTTTTTTTGTTTTTCATCATGAGAATGTTTTTATATCTATTGGTGGAATGATGTTATGACTAAAATACACAAAATGTAAGAAATTTTTAAACAGCTCTGTTAAGGCAAAATAATTGTGTGAGGAAATTAGAAGCTAATTCAACAATGGATGTTCATACACTTGTATTTTTGGGTTTATTCCTTGATAACTTGTCAACTTTTGACAATGTGCCTACAAATTTAATCTGATAATGAATTAATGTATTTTACAGTATTTACCAGAGTAAAATTGCATAAATTATAAACTTGTATCTAGCTCTTCCAATCCATTTGTTTATGAAAGATAGTTAGGAGTAAAGTGAGTTTCACTTCATCTCAATCTTTTTTAATGAACAAAATATCATAGAAGAAATCATTTAATATTACCATTTGTTCAGATTTTTCTGCTTTATCCTTGATATCTTTAATGTGAGCGAATAGTTGCTGAATAGCTTTCTGGGCCTCTTCTAAAGCTTGGCGACCATCATGTCCCATACTAGTTTGCCCCCGAACCACAGTCCTAATTTCATCATCTAGTTGTCTTTAAATTTAAAAAAATAAATAAATAAAAAACTAAATGTTACTTTTTATTATTAGTTTTTCCTATATATCACTGAAACAACTTTAAAATATTCCCATTATTAGAAAATCAATATGATACTGAAACATATTTCATTAATAAGCAAAATTAAATCTGCTATTATGTTTCTTGGTATTTAAGACATCCAAACATGTAAAATTATAATTTTACAACTGTTTTATGAAAGGAAAAATATTATTTTTCCTTTCATTCTAAAATTTTATTCTAAAATTCTGTGTATAAAAGATTGTATAAAATCTTGCTTCACAATACTCCAACTCACACACTAAAATTTCATGAGTATACCTAATGATAAGACCAAGTAAAATATGATAAATGAAGACATATCACCATTATAAAAAAAAGTCTGTTTATACTGTAAACAGAAATTTTTTTAATACTCCTCTTGCAGTATATCTAGGACAGTTATATAATAAGAGGAGTACTGACACTTTGTTATTAAAGTGGTTACAGAGCACTTGGTTAACAACAAGACAGGAAATTTTCAGAGCAGCATGTGTAACTGGATATATAACATGCAAATAATATACTACCAAAACACAGCCAAACTTTAAAAAGATAAGGATAGACACTTTTACAGAAATGACAGTAGTGTATACATTAGAAATAACAGGAATATTTGTCAAAAATCAACAATAAAATGCTTCTTCAGATATTCAATTTTTATGGGTTTCACAGCATACACATTAACTTACCAACCTTAACTTCATATGGGTTAAGTTTGGAGAATGTAGTAGAAATTTCACCATTCTGCTTCATGCAATCCACTGCTCAAGAAAGTTGATCCAAAAATACACATATGGTAATAAATGGTAATATGAAAGGATGGGGGAATCTAATCCAATGGGAAAACAAAAATTTCTAAATATTTTTTCTTTTCGATAAGAGAGTGGACTACTTTCTACTTTTAACAATATAGTCATTATCAAGATAATGGATCAAAATAAAGACATTTTCATCAAGCTACTCTAAGCCACCTCCTCCTATAAATACTGTAAAATTTTGAATGTAAGTGAATACAAGAGTTTGCTTAAAATTTCGGTGTGGCTATTTTGTTTCAAGGCAGAGCAATTTGCAATTAGCATTAATTTGCCTAGCTCTTCCAATCCATAAATAAACATTTCCCAGCTGAAGCATGTGTGTGTGCTCCACACACACACACACACACACACACACACACCTTCATTCATACTGAACTGAAGCACAATTTTTTTTTCTTGTTATATGTTCATATTATTCATATTATATTTAACACAATGCAGAATTTTTTAGTATCCTCAAAAAGGTCAAGTTATAAACTAAAGCAGCAAGAACAGGTTATAAAAATATTTCAAATACTTAGGAGCAAAAGAAAAAAAATATATATTCATTATTTTTAAATTTAACATATTCATGCTGGGGAGACCAACCAGTGGGTCATTCCCAGATGAGGCAACTCACCAGTAGTCCACTGAGTGTCTCATTCTGCAGGTGGGGGGTAGGTTGCATTCATCTGCCTCTCTTCCTGGTGTCTGAAAAATACAGTGAAACTTCTAACGGACACCTCTCTCTAACAGACATCTCTCTACAACAGACATTTTCAAATTCTCCAACGCTCCTCTATTGGTTTTAACGTGTTTTCAGCTTCTGTCTAGCGGACATTCTCTGTAACGGACGCGGACAGGCAATCTGCACTGTTCGTTTAGATTAGCACTTAATTTGATCTCACCATAATGGACGGTGGGCGAGCTCACGGCCCTTTTTTCTAGGAACTTTTCTTCCACGTGTTGCCTCATTCGTGTGTTTATTTTCTATTTCCGATTCTCTGAATTTTATCAAGGTTTACGTCGCGGTTCTAAACCCTTTTTCAAGAATTTTAAGGCACGTGTCAAACTTCTGATGAATTCGGTGTGTGCAGGGGGAGGGGATTTGGTCGGCCTTTCGTCTTTTGAGTTTCAGTTTTCAGTGTCGTGTGAAGTGCACAATGTCTCCTCATAAACATTTAACTTTAAAAGATAAAGTCGAACTCACTAATGTGTATGATAGGCAAAAAAATAGTGTTCGCAATCTCACTGCAAAATTCAAAATCAGGAAGATGCAGGTAAGTGACATCCTAAAGAAAAAAAATGACCTGCTCAAACAATTTTGGCAACACGGAAATGATCAGGTTCAAAAATCATTCCCGAAAACTGTTGGACTTCAAATTGACCATGTTACGTATGAGTGGTTTTGTCATGCACATGCTAAAAAAATTCCCATTAATGGGCCTATTATTAGAGAAAAGGCTTTGGAGGTTGCAAAATCTATGGGAGTAAATGAGTTCAAAACTGGGCATAAAATTTCTTGGAAAATCGTAAGTGGTGAAGGTAGATCTGTTGATACTGGGGTTGTAACAGAGTGGACTGTCAAATTGGAAGATTTATGTTGTGATTTTGAAACTAAGGATATTTACAACTGTGACGAAACAGGGTTGTTTTTTAAAGCTCTTCCTGAAAAAACAATGAGTCTAAAAAACGAAAACTGCCAGGGCGGAAAAATTTCTAAGGAATGCTTGACTGTACTATTGTGTACAAATATGCTGGGAGACTTCGAACAACCTCTTTTTATAGGAAAACCACAAAATCCTCGTTGTTTCAAGGGCATAAAGTTGAATCTTTTGAATGTTGACTGGAAGTCTAATAAAAAAGCGTGGATGACACAAGATATCATGAGCAAATGGATAAGTCACTTTAACCAAAACATGATTCGTCAAAACAGAAAAATTATTCTTTTCATGGATAATGCTGCATCTCACCTGCACATTGAATTGTCCAACATTCAAATCGTTTTTCTGCCACCAAACAACTGCAGAGTGTCAGCCCTTGGATCAAGGGATAATAAAAAATTTTAAACTTCACTACAGAAAACGTGTTTTAAGACATCTTATTGCAGACATGAACGATGTAACATGTGCGAGTGACCTTGCAAAGAAAATCAGCATCCTAGATGCAATTCAATGGATTTCCTCTTCAGTAAACAGAATTAGAAAACAAACTGTCATGAACTGTTTTGTAAAGTCTGGCTTCTTAAACGCAAAAATTGAAGTTGTGAACAGCAATGTGGAGCACCAAGAAGAACAAGAACTTCATCTATTGATAATGTACGGTACTTCAGCTACAAGTGACCCTGGCTACAAAGATATAGACTCGAACCTCACTACAGAAGATGGTGCTCTAGATATCAATGACATTATCATCGATATTGTTCAAGAAGTTCCTCATGAGGATGAAGAAATGGAAGTAGGTCATTCTGTCAAAGAACATATTAATGACGAACCACCGATGAAAATGGAAGAAGCGCTCATACAAATCAATCGTTTAAAAATGTTTTTCGCCACTGAAGAAGATACCGAAGGACTTTCGATGGTTTCTTCACTCCAAACAAATGTTGAAAACAAAATTATCAGCCAGAAGAAGGTGCAGAAGAAAATAAGTGATTACTGTATGTATTTTTCTTAAGATAAAGTCATAATATGCATAGCACAATTGTACATTTGTATGTATATTATTTACAAAAATATTGTGCAAAACCTGTATATAATTTAATTTTACATTAAATGTTTGACGATTTTTCTTTATCTCTTGTGTATGTAATTGTATATTATTTACAAAAATATTGTTCAAAATCTGTATATATTTTAATTTAATTTTACATTAAACATTTAACGATTTTGCTTTCTTTCTTTTTTTTTTTTTTTTTCTCCCTCAGACTTCTTGTTAGCGGACACCTCTCTAATGGACAAATTCTTGTTCCCCATGGCTATCCGTTAAAGGAAAGTTTCAATGTAATTAGTCTCATCACATTCCTTGCCTTACAGACAAGTCATAGTTTATATAAAATTCTCTGAAGGAAAATATTTAATTTTTTTTTATAGCAAAGTCAATATGTCTCCCTAAGCAACTACCAACAGAGTGGAGAAACTCACTGGTGGATTGCCAAGTGCTTTCAGCATGTTATAAATTCATGTGAATATTGCCAAAATATTTTTCTCCTGCACTTCACAAAATTATATTTGATAATAATATAAGAACAAATTTAGCTTTCTTTCTAACATGTAATATCTTACTACCACAAGTTATCAGTGTCATCTCAACTTATAAAGTTGAGATGACATACACAAATATGATCTTAAAATACACTCCACTGATTTACATTTCATTATATTTGATAGAAACAATGAATTTTTATTACACACGAACAATTACTTTTATTTTCCTTTAATGGCAGTTCATCTGTATAGGCATATGTCGTGAATGAGCAACAGATTACAAGGAGCTTTATTTATTATTTTTTTAATGACCGTGAAGTTTCTTGCTACACAACAAACAATATGAAACTACTGTAACAGAAATGTATTTTCAAACAACAGATAAAAAGAAATCACGTTACACTGCTGCATCAAAAATAAGTAGAAACAGGGTGATAACAATGTCAGTTCATCAGGCAGAGTAACCCCCTGGTGGGCAAACAATTTTGACTGACATTACTAATTATTCATTACTGCACAATACAAAACAGTACACAGAAATTCTCTGTTATTTTATTTCCTGAACATAGTAAAGGAACTAATTGACAGAGACAACTTCAAATATGCAATGATATGTGAATGCTGCATTTAATATTTATTTAGTGCAAATATTTGCAGTAAATTAAACAAGAAATCACACCAACTCATTTTACAGCAAGAGCAAATACAGCAAGAGGAAAAAATATATACTTCCTACTACAGTGGATAAATATCAGAAAAATGTGCCCACCAGAAAGGAATAAAAGGGATTACAAGGTCTATAGTTCATCAGGAAGAGTGACCCCTACGGAGTCAACCAACAATTTTAGCATTAGTAGCGGCATATGATGAAAGCATATACAGCATCGGACCAAAAAAAAACCCCCTTCCCATTTTGCCTATTCATTCGCTCCAAACGTTTGTCCAGTTTTTGCTTGAATTTATTTACACTATCAACTCCCACAATGACAGATGGAGGTTTGTTCTGGCAATCTACAACCAGCTGGCTAAAGGCAAATTTCCACACATCTATTCTGCAATTGTCTTCCTCAATATGAATTTATGCCCCTCAAGTGCATAATCTCAACAAGAGAAAGAATCCCATCAGCATTGAGCTTATTCAAAACCATTCAAAGCCTTATACATACAAATAATCATATCACCTCGCAGGTGCCTAGTCTCAGACACTGCTCCTTCCTTGCAGTGTCTGGGACTTTTTCATTGCAGAACTTAAGCCTTTCTTGGTAAGAGAACCCCTTGGTTTCCCCTCACCCTCATTGCCCTTCTCTGTACTTGTTCCAGCAGCTCAACATCCTTCCTAAAATGAGGCCTCCAAGCCTGAATGCAGTACTCAAAGTGTGGCCTGACCATTGTCTTATACAAAGGAGTAATCACCTCCTTATCCCTGCTAGCAAAATTCCTGTATATCATTGACAAGACCCCATGAGTTGCTCTGACAGCTTGTCTGCAGTGCTCAGAAAATTTTATATCTGACTGCACAATTATCCCCAGGTCTTTTTCATTTTCCACTACCCTGAGTGTAGTACTGCACATTTGGTATGTTACTCTGGGGTTACTGCTACCCATATGCAGTACTTTCCATTTGTCAATGTTAAACTGCAGTTGCCATTTCTCAGCCCATCTTGCCAAATTTTCTTGCATCCTGTTGCAGTAGTGTACTGTCATTAACAAGCCTGCTAACCTTTGCATAATCTGTAAACTTGGACATAAAGCCAGATATACCTTCATCAATATCATTGATAAGCATAGAAAACAACAATGGGGAGATGATTATCCCTCTTGTATAAAGCAATGGTCAGGCCACACCTTGCATACTGTGTACAGGTCTGAAGGCCTCGTTTTAGGAAGGATGTAGAGCTGCTGGGACGAAAACAGAGAGGGGCAACGAGATTGGTGAGGGGGAAACAAAGGGTTGCTCTTACCAAGAAAGGCTTAAGTTCTGTGAAATGCAGCAATTGGAGACTAGACACCTACAAGGGGATCTGACTGAGGTGTATAAGGCCCTAAATAGTTTGAGCAAGCTCAATGCTGATGGGATTCTTCCTCTTGCTCAGATTGCGTGTCTGAAGGGACATAAATTCAAACTGAGGAGAGACGGTTGTAGAACAGAGGTGCAGAAATTTTCCTTTAGCCAGTGGATGGTTGATTGCTAGAACAAACTTCTCATCTGTCATGAAAGTTGAGATTAAATAAATTCAAGGCAAAACTAGACAAACTTTTGGAGCAAATAAATGGGTGAAATGGAAGTGTCTACATTTTTGGCTGATGCTGTATAAGCTTGCTTTATTGCATCACATACTTCTACTAATGCTAACACTGAATGCTGGGGGTCTCCACTAATAACATTAGTCCGTGAACAGTGCCCACTGATTACCACTCTGTGTTCTCCCTCTTAACCATCTCTTTATCCATAGTAACAACTTACCCTTAAGGCATAATGCTCCAATTTTTAGAGCAGTCTTTCATGTGCAACAGTATCAAAAGCTTTCCTGAAATCCAAGTATATGATATCAAAATTATTTTTTTGCATCCAGTTCCTTTGTGACCACATCATATTATCCAATTAAATTGGTCAGATAAGATTTCTCCTTAACAAAAACTCATGCTGTGTATGAACCATAACTGCATTCTTTTCGAGTATAGATAGTGCAATGCTTCTTTAACCAGTAACTCCATTACTTTCCCCAGAGCAAAAGTTAAACTAACAAAGTCTGTAATTTGTCTGTCCCCAATTCACAAAGGGTAACCAGTGTCACCCTTTGTGAATTGGGGATATATTTGCACATATCCAGTCCATGGGGACCGCCCCTGAATCCAAGAATGTTCTCATGATTATGGCTAAGTGTTTGCTTACTTCTTTTGCTGCCTCCTTTAATATAACTGGATGGGTTCCATCCACCCCAGGTGCCTTTTTTATGCTTAATTCCAACAATTTCTCCTTCATTTTGCTCTCAGTTATTACAAAATCATTTAGCTCCGTGTTAGAGTTTGATAAACTTCTGGCCTCCACTTCTCTACAGAATTCCTCATGTGTGAATGAAGATGCAAAATACTCATTCAGTTTGTCAGCTGTCTGAACAGGATCACCAACAGTTGAACAATCAATATCAAGTGGTCCAATCTGGTCATCCCCATCCTTCTAGAGTTTATATAAGTAAAGAAGTCTTTGCTGTTTTTCTTTCCGTCCTTTTCCAAAGATTTCTCGTACACTGCCTTTTCTTGCCTAACCTCCTTTGTGACTTGATTACAGACTAGCTTATATCTACCACAGGCATCTGTTTCACCTGATAATTTGTCTCCCATGCATTTTTCTTCTCTGCCACGAGTTTCATTAGTTCATCTGACATTCATTTAAGCCTAAGACTTGAACAGTATTTTAACTGACTTCACTAATTATTCATTACTATACAATACAAAAACACTACATAGAAATTCTCTAATAATATTTTATTTCCTGAACATAGTAAAAGAATTTATTGTGATTGAGACAACTTCAAACATGGAACAGCATGTGGATGCTGCAGTTAATGTTTATTTAGTGCAAACATTTGAAGTAAATTAAACAGAAAATCACACCAACTCGTTTTACAGTCAAATACAGCAAGAGAAAAAATATATATAATTTCCACTATAGTGGATTAATATCATAAAATTGTGCCCTCTAGTAGTAGTAGAAGCAAATGATGCAAGAAAGCAAGCTTATATAGTATCTCTCACACTGACTCACTCACACACACACACGCACAATCCAAACTTATCCTCCAAGAATCTGTCCAGTTCTTCCTTGAATTTATTCAATCCATCCACTTCAACATATGGAAGCCTGTTCCAACAATCAATCAACCACCCACTGACTGAAAGCAAACTTCCCCACATCTATTCTGAAACCATCCTTGCCATTTCATCTATCATTTCTCAGTCCACTGATCCAATTTTCCTACATCTTGTTGTTGTAGCTCACCCTGATTACTGTCATTAACCACCCTGCCAACCTTTGTATTATCTGCAAACTTTGACATTAATCCTGATATACCTTCATCAGTATCATTAATAAATATTGAAAACAACAATGGGCCCATCACCGGACCCTGGGAGACTCCACTAAACATTATTCCATGAATAACAGTGTCCATTGATAAGAATTCTGTCTTCTCCCACCAAACCATCCCTGTATCCATAGCAGTAAGTTTCCCTTAATGTCACACTACTCTAATCTGTACTGCAGTCTTATGTGCAACAGCATCAAAAGCTTTCCTGAAATGCAAGCATATGATATAAAAGTTATTTTTTGCATCCAGTTCCTTGGTCACTGCTTCATAGTAACTTATCAGATTGGTTAGACTAAGACTGCCCCTTAACAAATCCATGCTGTGACTACAGTATAATTGCATTCCTGTCCAGATGGTCCTACATTACTTCTTTAACAAGTGACTCCGTTATTTTACTTGGAACACACGTTCAGCTAACAGGTTTGTAATCATTCATGTCACCTTTTGATCTCCCTTTATGAGATGGGAATACATTCGCACATCTCCAGTCCATAGTTACCCCCAATCCAAGTATAATTACGGCTAAAGGCTTGCTTACATCCTTTGCTACCTCTCTTAATATGATTGGACATTTAATTCCATTTAAGCAACAGAACCTTCAGTGCGCCACCCAGGCAATAGCCTATCTGCGCAAAAGTCTTAATCTTTTTAGTTTTATTACAATTATTATTTGTGTGAATTATCATCACTACTATGGTTATTAGGCCAAAACTGTTCTAACGTTTCTGTTGATTAAACAGTTTATTATTTTTTCTCGGTCTTTAGCCTGTGGTCACACAGAGATAAGCAAATATCCCGTGTGACCACAGTTACCGCCCCTTCCTCGTGGAGGAAGACCTCTACTCGTAAGGCGGCTAAAAAATTTTTCATAATAAAATTGTAGTCTCACACTAGGTCTCTCTCCAAGCACAGCACTATCTCTAATCATAATCTGTTCTTCTTCGATTTAAGGCTATAGCCTTTTCATATTCAGGACAGGCATGGTCTATGGCACTATGTTCTGCTGTCTGTTTTTTACGCTTGCAATTTAAACAGCACGGTGACTTTTCCTTGTTCTCACAATCTTTATATGAATGACCTTCGGTTGAACAATGTCCGCAGAACGCTTTCATTTTGCAGGTCTTCGCAATATGGCCATAATTCATACATCTGTAACACTGGGTTACCGTGACAATGTCACGGACCCGACAAGCGGACCAATTGATGAACACTTTTCCTTTTCTGATCAACTGTTTGTGGACAGGACCTGGTATCTGCACTATCCAGTTATTTAACTTCTTGCTCTTTGCTTTGTTCACGGATACCACATTGAACCCTACTTGGTACACTTCTTGGTTTACACCATAGTCTTTTAAGTTCTTGATCCATAATTGTTCTTTTAACTCATCTTCATTCACATCTAGATCTACATCGTAAATCAAAACTTTAGGATTTCTCTTCGGTACCTTTTCTACACATAATTTTAGTTCTTTGAACTTTGGACATTCTGCGAGCATATCTATATCTTTTTCTGTTTCTACTTCGAGGACGATCTTATTATCCAGAACAGTTCTTAGATTTTGGACTTTAACATGTTGTAGCTCAGGTCTCACATTTCTAATTAGGTCTTTTTTAATGTCTTCACTACATTTATGTTTTTTGTTCTTAGTGGTGATAATTGCTACCCGAGGCTTTGCAACACACTTTTCTTTTAATACGGTAGCATATTCCTTTTTATTTTGTTCTTGAGTACCTTCCTTTTCAACTTTGCTCACTTGTAGATCTATCTCCAACTTTACTATAACCATTTCTAAGTCATCCCATATTTCCATTATCTTCGTTGCCACATTACCTGTTACTCGGTGTTCTCTTTGTAACAGGAGAGCCTTTAATCTCTCTCGTGCCTTCACTATTTTTTCCATACTAGTTTCCACTGGTCTTTGTCCTGAACTTTTAATCATAGAGTTCAACAACTTCTTCATATTGCATATCATTTCAACTTTCTTTTCTGGTGTCCATACCTCCTTCCTTCCCTTTTTAGAAGCTGTATCCTGTGGTGTCCCTTCAGGAACTATTTCTTCCACTTCTTCCTGAACTTCAGAGTTTTCACTCTCTGAATCTCCTGAATCACTATCCACATCCATCTCAGTATGTGCTTTCTTCTTGGAAAGAGAGCTAGCGCTCGACTTTTTACCGAACATTAAAGGGCTGTAATTGCCAACTATTTACAACTTTTAACTTTACAATACAAATACAATTTAACCAAATTCACTCTACCCCACCTAATCAATGCCCGTTTAGCCGGTTAGGGGGGTGAACCCCTAACCGCTCACCCCAGACAACGAGAACGTAGGGCAGCTAATCTATGCACTTCGTGCAACAGAAAACTTGAAACGTAACAAATCAATAAGAAATTTAAATCAAACTTCACTAATTATACTTTAGATAAGTCACTTAGTCAAGTCCCCAAGATTAACCCCTGGGGCTTTTTTTTTTTAATTTATTCCATTTAAGCAACAGAACAATATGATTGGACAGATGACATCCAACCTAGGTGCCTTTTTTAATGTTCAGCTTAAACAATTCCTCTTCCACTTTCCTCTCAGTTATCACAGTCAATTAGCTCCCCAATGGAGTTTTATAAACTTCTAGCATCTCCTCCCCTAATTAATTCCTCATGTGTGAATGTAGATGCAAAAAACCTATTCAAATTATCAGCAATCTGAGCAGGGTCATCAACAGTTAACCCAGTGTAATTAAATTCCACCTTAGTGGAATTTTATTAAAGACATAACTAACTGCTACATACCTACTGATTGCTGCCACCCAGTGGGTCTTTTACCTTCACATTCTTGATGCATGTAGAATCACTGCTGATAGCCAGATCAAGTGTATTACTTCCTCTTGTTGTCTCTCTAACATGCTACTGTAGAAAACAGTCATCCAAGAAATCTACAAAAGTCTTGCTTGCTTGTGTGTGTGTGTGTGTGTGTGTGTGTGTGTGTGTGTGTGTGTGTGTGTGTGTGATCAATCCGCAAATTCCAATCAACATCTGGAAAGTTAAAACCTCCATTATAAGACATTCTGATTTACTGGCCAACTCTATTCCTCTGTATAGCTGTTTGGTATACTCATCATAGTCATTAGGCCTATAACACACTCCTACCCTCAATTTTGTTTTCCTTGTGTGCTTATATCACACCAAACTGACTCAACATTGCCTTGGTCACCCATGTTGACTGGATGCACTGCCTTTGATTTAATATGCTTCTTAACTAAGAGCATAACACCTCCACCCCTCCTGTCCTGTCTGTCCTTCCTGTATACATTGTACTCTCTATATTCAAATGCAGCATCACTAATGTCTGAGTGACACCATGTCTCTGCTATCCCTACAATGTGTGCATTTGATGACTCAATCAGTACTTCAAATTCATCAAGTTATTTACAAGTGAGTACTTGTACTTACCTGTCAACAAGTAAGGAATATAACAGATTACAAGCCCTGGTAAAGGTCCTCAAGGGTCAAGCAAATACATGCAGGGCCAAACGAAGGCATTTCCATGACCCAGACAGAAAGATTTTTCAGCGCACTCTACTAAGGATATACATATTTTTTGCCTCAATTTTGCGCCCGGGGCAAGGGCCCTACTAGCCCGTACCTTAATCTGGCACTGAATGGTAGCTACATAAGAAATTGATTTTAAAAATGAAAATAGACAGTTATAAAACAAATGAAACTGACTGAAATACCCTTTGAGAAAACAAAACATAAGTCAACCAAGTGGACTGTAAACCCAAACATCACAACCGAACTGAACAGCAGGAATTGCTGCCACATGCCCTACTGGCAACCTGTGCTGGGCTCTAGCCCAACACACTTTCATTCCCTTCCCTGGCTGGGGGGGAGGCGACAGTGCTTCTGTCCCCTCCTCTCCTTGCCACTCCCTATTTTTCTCGTGGTGGGGCACGAGCATGCCCCACTGTTCTGCCTTGGGGTCGCCTTCTCTTTCGTCCCCATACTTCTGTCTTTCCCCCCAGTCTTCAGTCTCCCTCCCTACTCTGCCTATATCACCAGCGATGCCCCACACAATGAAAAATTTTTAAGTGTCCAAATTCTCACCGCATACACGAACCCCTTTCGGCTTAACTAGATTCTAGCGTCCATATCCCCCCCCCCTTTTTTTATTATATATGTATGTATTTTTTTTTTTTTTTTTTTTTTTCATAGGCCCTAGCCACTGAAATCTCAGGAAACTAGGCGGCAGGGCCTGCCAGAGTAAATAATTTCTCAATACTGGTGTACCTAGTCTGCCTCCATGGGGCCAAGTGTGGGCAACGTTGGGCTCCAGCAGGGTCTAGCAGCTAAATGGCCAGAAGAACAATGATACATAACACTACATTCATACAATATCTATACACTTTTAAATCTCTGGCTTTCCCAGTGAACTGGTACGCCTACAATGAAAGCAACGCGGAGATGGGGGAAACCCCTGGTGCCATTTGACACTAAATACACTTTACACTTGAATACATGTACCTGTTTGTACATTATTGGTAAGAGTACAGTTAACAAAGTTCACAAATCTGAAGTACTGATTAACTCATCAAACGTAGAAACATGATACCACTCAGATACAAGGGATGTTTGTTTTGTTTGTTATTTGGTTTTTAGGAGCATAAGCAACTAAGGCCATATTGCTCCGGGGATATGCGGTGGTCATTCCCTGACCTTTCCGCATCCTCCGTATTTCGTGGTCACGGGCTCGAACCCCGGTCTAATCAAGAAGCGTGTGCTACGCACTGCTGCTCCTGCCCAGATACAAGGGATGTGGAATTTAAATATGGTGAGTTCGACATGTATGGAACTGACAGCCAGGAGAGGGTATGCTCTTGGTTAAGAAACACATAGAATCTAAGGCAGTGCAATGTTGTGCCAGTTTCATATGACATAAGCACTCAAAAAACAAAAATAAACATAATAGTATGTTATAGGCCAAATGATTGTGTTGAGTATAATGAGCAACTATATCGACAAAGAGAGGCCAAAAAAATCAGAATGCTGCAATAATGGGAGATTTTAACAGGACCTTGTGTGTTGGGCACTCACATAAAAACAAACCTTTTCTGGATTTACTAGATGACTGCTACTGCAGCATATTAGAAAGGTGACCAGAGGAAATAACAGTCTTGATCTGGCTATCAGCAGGGACTCTTCATGCATTAAGAATCTCCAGATAATGGAAATGTAGGTGGCAGTAATCATAACGTACTGATGCGAGAGTCAGTTAAAGATATAACTTCTGTCAAGAGTAAGAGGAGAGGATTTTGCTTTTGTAATGGTGACTGAAATTTTAAGTTGTTTTCTGTTTGTCTGTGACTGTTTTTAAGTTCTTTTCAGTGGGACTAACTGATGATATTGCCAACTACAAATTGTAAAAGAGAAGCATTCAGAGAAGTAATCACAAAAGCTACTAAGCTTTTCATACCAACTAAAAGATACTCTTTAAGGTTTAGACCCAAATGAATATCAAAAATGAACTGATAAAACTAATGGCAGAGGGGAAGAAAATGCATATGGATGATTATAAATTATCAAGGGCCACAGAAACCTACAGTAAGTACAAACAACTCTGCAATCATGCCAATAAGGAGATTAAGCAAAGTACTTATACCCCTGTAAGCTTGACTTCTGTTCCAGAGGAAATAATGGAATCAGTGGTTAAAGAAGTATCACAGGATTATCTTGAGAGGAATAATAGTTACATGGAAATTCCAACATGGATTTGTTAAAGGGGAGGTCTTGTATGACCAATATGATTAACTGTTAAGGAGGCAGATTATGAGGAGTCTTTGGCTAACAATTCAAAGAAAAACAGCAAAGAAAAAATTCTTTGCTTGTGTTTAGAAGGAAAGGGATGAACCACACTGGCCCAGTAAATATGAATGGCATAACCATTGCTAGTCTTGTTCAGGTTGCTGACAAAACTGAGTATACATTTTGCATCTACATTCATGTGTGAAGAAGATTTTAAGTATTAGCATTAGTAGAGGCATATGATGCAAGAAAGCAAGCTTATGCAGCATCAGCCAAAAAAAAAAAAAAAAAAAAACACTTCCACTTCACTCCTCTGTTCATTCGAAATACCTGTCCAGCTGAGCCCTAAATTTATTTAGGCTATCAACTTCCACAACAAGGGATGGAAGTCTGTTCCACCAACCAACTACCTGCTGGCTAAAGGCAAATTTCCGCACAGCTATTCTACATCTGTCTTTCCTCAATTTGAATTTATGCCCTCTCAGGTGATTATTCTGAGCAAGAGGATGAATCCCATCGGCATTGAGCATGCTCAAACCATTCAAGGCTTTATACACCTCTATCAGATCACCTCGCTGGTGCCTAGTCTCCAGACACTCTAATTTGTAGAACTTAAGTAGGAAAATACCAGAAGTATACTCAGTTGTAACTTGGAGCTAAAAGTAAATAAGGCATCTGAAGCCAATAGAATCTATACAAATATATTTAAAAAAGCAGGAAAAAGAGGTAAGCAAACCTTTGGCCATAATTATGAAAACATCTTTGAATGCAGGGGAGGGGAGATAGTATATGTGCAACTGTCTCTCCTATTCACAAAGGAGGATCAAAGGGCAAAGTACTTATACCTGTAAGCTTGACTTCTGTTCCAGAGGAAATAATGGAATCAGTGGTTAAAAAAGTATCACAGGATTATCTTGAGAGGAATAATAGTTACATGGAAATCCCAACATGGATTTGTTAAAGGGGAGGTCTTGTATGACCAATATGAATAACCATTATGATGCAGTAACAAATAAGCCAGATGCAAAATATAATTTTGACATCAAATACTAGATTTCAGCAAAGCTTTTGACACTGTTTCACATGAAAAACAACTATACAAATTGGACCAGTGTAGCATTAGGGGCAAGTTACTGCTATGGATAAAGGGATGGTCACATGGCAGAAGACAGAATGGCTATAAATTGGAACTGCTCTCCTTGGTCTAATGTTAATAGTGGCATCCCTTTGGGTTCAGTGCTCAGAACTTTAATGTTTTCAAAATTTATTAATGATACTGATGAAGGCATATCAAGCTTATTGTCTAAGTTTTCAAGGGACAAAAAAAAGGTTTTCAAGGTGGTTAATGACAGGAATCGAAGTATACTACTGCAAAAAAGCTACAAATATTAGGCAGACAGGCTGAGAAGTGGCAGTTGAAATTTAACATTGATAAATGCAAGGTACTGCAAATGGACAGCAGTAATACCAGAATAACATACCAATTAGGTATAATGGTGGTGGAGAACAAAAGATACCTGGGGGTAATTTTACTGTCCAACATGAAATTCTCTGAGCAGTGCATCATACAGGCTGCTAGGTCAGCTCATAAAGTTCTGCCAATTATATACAAGAATTTTGCCAACAAGAACAAGGAGGTGATTCTCCCATTGTATAAAATAATAGTTACACCACATCTTGAACCCTGCATTCTGACCTGAAAGCCTCATTTTAAGAAGGATGTGCAACTGTTGAAAGTAGTGCAGAGAAGAGCAATGAAATTAGTTAAGGACACAAAAGGGTATTCTTAATATGGAAGGCTTTAGTTCTGCAACATGCAGCACTTGGAAACTAGGCGATCTCAGTGAAGTGTTTAACACGTTGACTGCCAAGGCTTATTTGGGTAAACTGGTCTCCAATGTCAATTTGAGTTAGGCATGTTAAATTATTCAAAACCAAAATTATAATATATATTCATCACCAAAACTCACAAAAATAGCATACTGTTATAAAAAGAAGCCTCGGGAATTATCTCGTAATTGGCGTATGTAAATTTTTTTTTTTTTTTTTTTTTGTTAGTTGTTGGCGCATCACCTTCTGTGGCCATAATGCACCTCCCAAAGTTTTTGCATTTTACTCTGATCCAAGCCAGAGGCGGGATTTGAACCCGCAACCTTTGGCGTATGTAATAGAAAATTCTTTGTGGCAGCCAACTATGAGTTAACTCGACGTGTTGTAACTTGCAGAATTCTCTGTATATCAATCTGTGCTACGCGTAAATCCGCTGCAGTGACACAGACTTTGTCGTGTACGTTGTATTTAGTAATTTGTTTTTTTTTTTTTTTTTTAATAAAAAAAAAAAAAAAAAAACCCCTAAAACATGGATAAGAAGAGATCACTGAGTGAAGAAGAGCTTGAGCTCTATGCTAATATGAGTGGCTCAGAATTTGAAGAGCTTTTTGACGAGTCGTACGGTTCTGGTTCATAGATTGATCGGATCAAATACTCTCGTATTATTCAGCGCTAAGAAAAACCATCAGATGTCCAAAGAAAACTGCATTATATATTATAGAAATTATATGCATAACGCATACATCCTTTTCCGTCAAGTTACAGGTTTCTCTGAATTTCGGACATTTTTTGATGGAACCCGTAACTTGACGGAAAAGCTACATTGAATCTTTGATTGGAGAAAAAATTCTAAACATTTCAAGAAGATTAGGTCTGAACGTAAAATTCATTATTTAGAATTTCAGTTGGCGATACCAACAACTGAAAAAAAAACCACCCCCGACTAAGCTATGTCGAGTATGTATAAGAAATAAAAAATGTCGTGGAACACGCTATTACTGTCCAGTGCACTAAATATTTATTCACAAAAAAAATTTTTTATTTTTTTGTGAATAAATTCTGTTTTCTGATGCTGTGGTTGATTTTTCATTCTTATCCCAGAAGCCGCACCTGAAAGGCAAGTCATACCAGTCTGAGTTAACTCGTAGTCGGCGTCCTGGGCCAGATCACCAAATACGAATTAACTTGTAGTCGGCGTTCAGCGTGTTAAGGCTTGCTTGTTTGTTTGTTTAGGGATTTATTAGGCGCATCGGCAATTATGGCCATAGTGTGCCAGAAGTGTTTAAGGCTTTAAATAGATTGCGTAAACTAAATGCTGATGGCATCCTTATTCTTTCTCAAACAACCACTTAAAGGGACGGGACAGAATTTAGGAACAAACTTCCGTCTGATGTTGTGGAGGTATGAATAAATTTAAGAATTATACAAATTATTAATGAAGATCAACAGGTGATGTGGAAAGTTTTTTGGGGGGTGGGGGATGATGCTATATAAGCTTGCTTCCTTGCATCATTTGGCACTACTAATACTAATAACAAATATGTGATTTGCAGCTCAATGTGAATGTGGATTTCTCATATTTGTACTGAAATGAATGCTAAAATTTGGCTAAATTTTACCTTTCTGATTTCTAATTTAAATTTTGCTTAAGCTTTCATATACACATAGGGCTCTTAAAATCATCTATTAACTGTTTAGAAAATGTCTTCCTAATCTAACTTCTAACATTATTCTTCTCTTCTTTGGTAACACTCATATTTATGTGATGTGCATTTGACTGAAAGTGTTATATGCCATAGTACACAAATTATAGAGATATAGGAATCAGGAGAGACACATTTGATCAATTATCTCTCTCTCTAACAATTTTAATCTTCTTTCTTCTGAATTTGTGACTTCTGCTTTAAAGGCTTGCAAAATAAATTCATCTTTTAAGCAGTTTTTAAATGAATATAAAATAAATCTGCAAAGAATTTTCTGTTATAGACATATCCATGCTTTCTTTTGAACGTTGCAAGCAGGTACTCATTTTTCTATAAGTTAAGTAATCGAACATTTCTGAGCTCATAAATCAAGTGTTCATTTAACTCTTACATCCTACTATTGCTCTTCATTAAAGTCTTAAAATTT